>NW_017719031.1:0-7129 GCF_001865875.1 Lupinus angustifolius
TGTGTGTGAGTATAAAGTGTTTGAATCTTTGCTTGAAAGATAATCCTTGGGAAATGACCTAGGAGTCACTTCCTAGTACTACAGTTCTTAATTGTTATATTATTTGCATCGGGTACGGCCTCGATCAAGGGTATATTGCTGATTGGAAACCTATTTAAAGGCATTAAGACTCCCATTTGAAACACACTTGAAACAATCTGAATACACTAAATTTCATATACAATTCTCTGCACTTTTAGTGCAATTTTTGTTCTAAACATTCAGTATTCTTTCTGAAGTTGCTTCAAGTACAAAGTTCTAAAGTTTTCATACTTAATTACTTTAAAATGCATTGTCTAGTAAGTGTATTAAGTGTAAGGATTGCAAGTTATAGAAATTTTATGTCTTGTAAAAGTCAATCATGCCACTGAATCTATTCTTCAAAACACATTGTAAACTTGTCATCACAAGGGTGTGGTGAGAAGGGGAAAGAGAGTACTTAGAAAGGTTGATTTCCAATGGAGTTGGATATTTGTGAGTGTATAAGGTACAGGGAGTCTCGTGGAGAGAAATTTGTAATTACAACTCTAGATATCTAGTAAACAAATCTCTTGTGTTGCAAGAGAACTAGATGTAGCCTTTGGTGGACAAGAAGGTGAACCAATATAAAAAATTTGTGTTCTTTCTCTCTTCTCTCTACTTTATCTCTCTTGTTTTGAATTATTTCTTGGTAATCTTTCTGCAATAATTCCGATGCATAAACACTTCAATATCTAAGTAGAAGAATTGATCATTGCCTCATATAACTAATTCATCCTCCTTCTTAGTTCCCATCTAATACTTACACAACATATTGTTGTATTTCATTAGTATTTATCCATCTATGGACTTCCATTGCTACTCTATCTAGGCCTTTATAAACATATTTATATAGATATTTTATGTTCTTTATGCTACTACATACCTCCGCATTGATGTGACAATCATACTTCAGCAACAATCAAGGGTTGTAAGGAACAACCTAATGATTTTCTGTAGTCACACGTCTATTGAGAGTCACAGGTTTATCACATCATTTTTGTAATCTGGATAAGAGTCACTACTCTGGTGTGTTTGAGCTGACATTGTTTTAGGGAAATGTTTTTGCAGCGTTCATCCTTCATAGATGAACCATTTGGATTGAGCATGCCGCAAGGTATATGAATCATGTGCTTCAAGACCACATGATATAATTGTGGCTCCTCTTTAAGTATGATATTTATGCCCTCCCAATTGCGTCATATTCTTATGGGCTGCATAACTTATTTGTTTTTCAATATAAGAAGCATATGCACATGTGACAATGCTCTTTTCTGGAATTCCGTGACATACATGTAGCTCTTAACATTCCCCAAGATGCCTTTATCGATGACATCAATCCTCAATTGCTCAAATTTAGCTCGAAATATTCTTGTTGTCAAATCAATATGATCCTATGCTATTTGAAATTCTTGGAGTTCAGAAGAGATTTCACTCCAAGATGGATTACAGGTCATTATAAGGAAGATGTTTGGTTTGCCATCATTAAGTACAATGGCCATACCATCTTCATAAAGTTGAGTCAAGTCTCAACATCTGCCAATAAAGGATGTTGGTAATACAACCTGTTGTCCAACATTTTCTATAACAATAAAATTATTGTTTTGATTTAGGTAAATTGAATTGTCACTATTGCCTAAAATGTAATTCTTCAAATGGTTACCGACATTATATTATCCTACACGCAAAGCATCATGTAAACCTTGATACACTTCAGCGCGTATATATTTTGATTTTGATGAATCCATCTTAACTTTCCTACCTCAACTTTGACATAGTTGTCAACAACATATTATTGTAAAAGTCGTCCCGAATGAAACAATAATGATCAATCATTGGGACGAATCTAGAAATAGACATTGTTAAATTATTATGTGTGTGACTGGAATAATAAAAAGAATATAGTATTGGATAGTGTACATATTATTAATGAAAAGTACATATAACATGTAACTTAATACTCTCGATATGTAATATGTTTACCATTATGGCTTGTTGTATTTGTATCGCACCTGTACGTTCCATATGGGAAGAAAAAAGGATATTGCATGAGATCATAATATCCTACAGTTTATTGGATCCTCATTACATTTCCTGCATGAGTGGTTACTTTGATGTCCCTTCCATTTATCATTGTTTCAACTTCGCTAACAACAATAATTGTAGCAACTTATGAAGTATTTGGAAGATTATATTTTGGTTGGTTAGGATGATGCTCTTTAATGATGAGGCTACATTGATGAACATTTGTTCATGATGCAAGTTATCTAAAAACATGTACAAAAGGGTTATGAAGATGAAGTATATGTTGTAACTTTGAAACTAATTTTCATGAAGTTGAGGGTTTTCCAACATCCTATTTTTTAACTCATGATTAGAGTCATAGATATATAATTGCATGAAAGATTGTCTATCTCTTTCATTGGGATGTATTCCTCTAATGTTGTGATAAATTGATCCATCAGCACGAATGGTATAGATACCACGTCCAGTTACGGCTAAGTTATTATCAAGACGAACACCTAATGAATTAGATTCAAATATATGATTGTAACCCCTAATATGGTACCTTAATGCCATCCTTCATCTGAGGAGTCAACAATTAAGTCAAGCAGTTATTGATGTGCATTTATTTGTTGCAACCAAACTTTAGCATGTAAGCAACAAATAATTTGTGTTTCATGGTCAAACACCCTTGCATTGCACCATGTACATGATGTTTGAGTGGGTAGTTGGATGCAATCATTCTTCCGTTATCTCGGATGTTTCTAGCATTGTTATATCTTGATTGGAAGGTGTATCTTCTACTTGTACCTTGTTCTAGGGGAACATGGAATGATGTTGATGAAAACTGACCACCTGTATTTTTTTAAATAATGATCAAATAATTAATACATTTTTCATGGATGATGTTCGTGGAAGTTATGTCCAATAGCTTGGAAGAAGAAATAATTTTAATTTTTTATACGAACTTGTAACATGTACGTGTGCATGAAAAAGAGATCCTCTTGCTTCAGTGTAATTTGTTCCATTATACTATCTTGCATCAAAGTTATAACCTAAAGCAATAGTGTAAAAGATATGTAAGAGTTAAAACATTATATTTTTAAATTATTTTAAAAATGAGTTAAAGCTAAAACATAAGTGAGATATACAATTATGTATTGTTACTTTACCTACCAGGACAACTTTCAAGGTTATGTTGATGAGTTGATCTTTCTTTATTATCATGACTTGTAAGATAAGCTTGGTCCACTAGAATTGATATCTAATGATAAAATATAACTATAATTATATGATTTTAGATTAATGGAAAATTTCAAAGAATATTTATGGAAGATGAAAATGGAAGTTACTTCAAAATTTAGAATGAGACATAATTGTAAGTAAATATAAATAAATTTTCAAATACTAACCAGTAATAGTTTCAAGAGTTTATAGATCACTTGGTCCTGTGTCATTGGTATGAGTTCTGTGATATATTGTTGGACTAAAGTTATAAACTACATCAAAAAATTAAGAATAATTTTAGGTCGACATGAAGATATGTAAAAAGTTATACATATATACATTTGATATATGTAACAATTTAATAACATTATATTGACCATTGTTAAATTGTGGGGTATGACACTGACTTGAGTCTATTTCATTGTAATGAGATCCATGATAAGTTGTAATATTATTGATATCTATTAAAAAATAAAGTACAGAAATTATACGACTTTGTCATAAATCTTTGTTACATATTTCATGATAACATCAAATTTTTATGTTAAATAATTTTTTAAAAATACATAATATTGTGAAATTGATATGATTTAAATGATTGTATATATGTGTCAAGCAAATATTATATTTATATTAAAAAAATGTTTATATATATTATTTATTTATAGTTTTATGTAAATTAAATCCATTAGATTTTAGTCCAGGAATATGAAAATGCTTCATTGTTATTGCTTAATTAACACGTTGGCGTATCAGAAATCTAATGTGTAGAGAATTGAACTTCAAGAAAATGAAAATTTGTACATAGAGTATGTGTTTCAACCATTAAAGCAAATTAATTGTGTTAAATTGTTGACTAAAAGATGATCTAACAATTTGACATATAGACATTAATTTTATTGTATTCGAAATATTTGTTGGTATATTTTTATCAAAGGTTTGAATAGAACTTAAAATTGGAAATAAATTATATGAAAATATTTCAATATTAATATTATAACTATGGCATTTCAATTGTAATATTATGTTGAGTAATTTTTCAAATAGTTTTTTAGTGTAAGGAAATATGATGATGTAATAACTATAGTAATACAATTAAATTATAACTAAATGAAAGTTTTAGCATAATCTATACGTTTCAGCTATTAAAACAAATTACTTATGTGAAATTGTTGACGTAAGGATGACCTTGCAATTTGATTTATCGATGTCAATCTCATTATAGTAGAAATATTTGTTGGTATATCTTCAAAATGGTTATAAATAGAACCTAAAATTACAACAAATTAGAGTTAAATAAAAAATATTTTAATATTAAAATTACAACTTTAAAATGAGTAATTTTTGAAATGTTTTTTTTTTAATTTAAGGAAATATGATATGTAACAAATGTAGTAATATTTGTATTAGAGTATTTGTTGTTTAAGGAAAATGTTGCTCACATGTAATGGGCATCTTACTTACTTGAGGGTTTGTGTGATCATGCATATTATTTTTAGTTGGTTATATTTCATTGCCATTATTTCATTTATAGCATGTTAAATACCTCCTAGCTAACTCTTGTTGTCTTTGCTCTATGTTCATGTTGTTTTTTCTTTATCTAACATATTGTTGTAGTCTGTATCGTCATTGTTCTTGTGATTCATGCCTCTATGAATTTTCCATTTTCTATAATGAAACATGACATAATGTAAAATGTATGTATGCAAAATGAATATTTCAACTTTATTTAGAAATATCTTACTACCATTTGTTTGTTTTTACTGTATAGTATGGGCCTTTATCCTTTTGACAATATGACTTATCATCATTAATCTATGTTCATGTTATATTCCTTCACGTTAGTTTTTGGATGTGCATAAATAGTATGGAAAAATTAAGGGTTTTCTCATCCTTTTCCCAAATTTAAGAATAAGAACTTAAAAATAGGTACTTATTATTAAACAATTAAATGTATAAGTTTTTTATTCTTTGAATATATTATTTCCTAATCAAAATATCTATGTTTGAGATTTATGTTAAGAAAAGCAATTGTCAATTTTAAAAGGATTTATAATTAAATAATATAAGGAAGAAAGACGTTACTACATAGAGGCAACAAAAAGTTGCAGGCCCAATGCAATAAAAACAAACATACGTATATATATATATATATATATATATATATATATTAATAATATGCCGCAAATAGCTAAATTTCAGTTTTTTTCTTTGGGAATATAATAATTGTCTCACTAAAATATTAAAATCTAGTAGAGATTGCAAATTATGTGAACATGATTTTTTTATGAGTCTTTATAAGAACTTAAAAATATGTACTTGTTAACCACTTTTATTTTTATAATTATGTTTGTAATAATAATTATTATTAGATTTTATACAATAATCACAAATATTTCAAGATTTTTTTACTTTTCACAAATATTATTAGCCTTAATTGAAGGAGGATATTAAATCTCTTCCCATTGAAATCACAAATATTCATTCCTACAAATATTTTCATACTATTTATACAATAAACTCAGCTCTCGAATATTAATGGTCTATTAAAACAATTTAGTCAATATTCATACTCTTAAAAAACGAGTCAAATTTTACAATAAAAATGATTTGTTAATCATCACATAATTATTATCTCTCATGCTTTTCTCCATCGAAACCCTCTTTGAGAATTATTATTCCTTTTTTTATATAAGATTTTAAAAAGAAAGACGATTGGAATATATTTTATTTTAAAAAGAAAGAAGATTGGAATATATTTTGAAGAAGAAATAGATTTGAGAATTAAATAAAAATAGCCGTTATTAAGCTAAGACGAGGACAATAAAAATTAAACTAATAACAATTTAGTATATAATCGCACAATGAAGGAATTCCCTTATTAAAAAGTCCCAAAAAACATAAGAAGAAAACCTTAATAAAGCACCATCCCAAATCCAAACAGTTCCTCCTTTCTCTCTTTCTATGTGATGTTTTGTTTTATTTATGTTCAAATTTATGTTCTTTCAAAATCATTATTCATCTCTACGACTTCAATCTCTATTTTAGGTTCATGAATCAGTTGGAAGAGGGCTTAGGTATTCTTGTACTGATGTTAGGTATTTTCTCAAGAGCAAACAAATTCTATTTCTATGTTATTCTTGAAATTCCATTTTCAATCAGACAATCAGATTCTCTCTTTTATCATCAAAGGAAGAAACTGATGTGAACCTCTTTGTGAGGGGTATTGGAAATTTTTCATTAATAATCCTTACATTGAAATGCGGAAATCCTAATGATCATGACTTTGTTCCTATAACACAAAGGTTTATGCTCATACATAAACCCAAATGGAACAACCATGATGATCCAAACCGAAGAAACCCTTGATTTCATGGTGAAGAAGAAGAGCATACCTTGATTAGCCATTTGGAATCTTGAAGGTATCTGGGTGTGATGATCTTCCAGATGTTAGAGCACCTGATGGTTTTCCTTTCGCTTCTTTAGAGGGAAATGAGAATTCCTAGTAGTTCTTGATGCTAGATGATAAGTTACCTTATGGAATTGTGATGGTGTGTTATATTATCTTTGATAACTCCTCACAGTTCTCTTTATTCTCATCAGCCTACTCAACAAAACCCGTTGCTCTACAAACGGGGACCATAACCCATAAAAGTAACTGAAGCGGTTACTACTTAAGTTGCAATAGTTCTAATTCAGTCCCTTCATCAAATCAGAAATTGCTTGAATGTATCTACACCTATAATATTTCATGTCACATATGCCCTTAGCCACCAAATTAATTAGTGAAGATCATTTTATATTTTTGGCTAGTTAATTCATGGTCATAACACAATTATAG
>NW_017719032.1:0-2942 GCF_001865875.1 Lupinus angustifolius
CTGTCTCCATATCGAACCACAGTGAACTTCTCCATATCAATCATGGCTAATTCAACAATGATCACCAACATTGACACAACTAAATGACATAGATCCAACATGAAATGTGTAGCATGAAAATCACATGAGTATGATCTGTACATGTCAATTTTTAACTGGTCCTACTTAACTTTAGTGAGATCCTTAACTATAACATAAAACCTTATTGTACAAAGTATAAAGACAGAATACCAAACTGAATGGTTAATCAACCGAAGTTTGAATACAAAGTATCCATACATAATATTGAAATTACATAGAACATAATGAAGGTGTACAAATTCTAACTCCCACTAAACCAAAAAATCCTCACATTGCAGAACACCCATGTGAGCAGTATGCTCATGAAAGACCTTGGGTGTGATAGCTTTTGTAAGAGGATCTGTAATCATCGAGTTAGTGCCTAAATGTTCTATGGAAAGTTGTCCACTTTGTACTTTCTCCTTAACAACTAGGAACTTAATGTTGATGTGTTTCGACTTTTCTGAACTTCTATTGTTGTTAGAGAACAACACGGCTGATCTATTGTCACAATATAACTTTAGTGGTCTTTCAATTCTTTCCACACTCGTAGCCCAGTGACAAAATTTCTTAGCCATGATGACTGATGTGATGTCTCATAACATGTTATATATTCAGCTGCCATGGTGGATGATGCCACAAGAGTTTGCTTGGTAGAGCGCCAAGAAATTGCACCACCAGCCAACAAATAGACATAGCCCGAAGTAGATCGCCTACTATCTTGGCATCTCAGCTAATAGAAAAACATAGCCCGAAGTAGATCGTCTACTATCTTGGCATCCCGCAAAATCGGAGTCAGAATACCCAATGATCTCTAATTGGTCTGATCTCCTATATGTGAGCATATAGTCTTTTGTTCTCTTTAAGTACCTCATGACCCTTTTGGTTGCTTTCCAATGGTCCATTCCTGGATTACTCATATATCTGCCTAAAACCCAACTATGAAAGCTATATCCGGACGCGTACATACTTGAGCATACATAAGACTCCCTACAGCTGATGCATAAGGGATTTTTTGCATTTCCTGAATTTCCAGATTTCCTTTAGGGCACTGATTGAGACTAAATTTGTCTCCCTTAGCAACTGGAGTATCCATTACTTTACAGTCCTGCATGCCATACCTTTTGAGCACCTTTTCTATATAGCTCTTTTGTGATAATCCAAGAATACCCCGAGATCTGTCTCGGTGTATCTGGATTCCTAATACAAATGAAGCTTCACCAAGATCCTTCATTTCAAAATTACTGGATAGAAATGTCTTGGTTTCTAACAAGGTACCCACATCATTAGTGGCAAGCAGTATGTCATCCACATACAAGAGTAAGAAAATATACTTGCTCCCACTGAACTTGTGATGCACACAATCCTCGACTGAATTCATCTCGAAACCAAAAGAGGGAATCACCTCATGAAATTTGTGGTACCACTGACGAGATGCCTGTTTTAGCCCATAGATGGATTTTGTCAATTGGCAAACCATATTCTTTCGGTCTCCCGTTATAAAGTTTCCTGGTTGCACCACATAAATCTTTTCATTAATGTTTCCATTTAGAAAAGCTGTTTTGACATCCATCTGATGAAGCTCCAAATCATAATGTGCTACAAGAGCCATGATTGTCCTAAGAGAGTCTTTCGATGAAACCGGAGAGAAAGTCTCTTTATAGTCAATCCCTTCCTTCTGAGTAAAACCCTTAGCTACAAGACGTGCCTTATACCTCTCCATATTACCATTAGAATCTCGCTTGGTCTTAAAAATCCATTTGCAACCAATGGGTTTCTTACCTTCTGGTAATGGGACAAGTTCCCAAACTTTATTGTCTTGCATGGATTTATACTCCTCTTTCATTGCTTCAATCCACTTTTCCGAATTGGAACTTTGGATGGCTTCACGAATGTTTAATGGATCATTATCCATTAAGCCATCACCCTTATGTTCCAGGAGAAAGCAAATGTAGTCATCTGAAATTGCATTTCTCCTTCCTCTAGTGGATCTACGCAAAGCTATTGGCTCTTCCGACTCTTGTCCATGTTCTTGAGGGTTGAGTTTCTCCTTCATGAATTACCAACTCATCTTGAGTAGGGAAAGCATCATCAGCTATGTCTTGAAGAGGTTCCAAATTTGCTTCATCAAAAACAACCATATGAATCACATCTGGAATTGATATAGATTCTTCCTCTAAGACAAAGTTTCTAACCTTATCTTCCCCTCCAAACTCAATATCATCAAAGAACGTGGTTGTACTCGTCTCAAATATGGATTTTAAATTTGGGTCATAAAATTTATAGCCATTTGATTTTTCAGAGTAACCAATAAAGTAATTGTTCACTATACGGGAGTCCAATTTCTTTTAATGAGGCCTATAAGGCCATGCCTCAGCTGGACATCCCCATCCCCGCACATGAAAATGCTTTAGACTAGGCTTTTGCCCAGTCCAATGCTCATAAGGTGTTTTGGCAGTTGCCTTAGTTGGCACCCTATTAAGAATATAAGCTGCAGTCTTAAGTGCCTCTCCCCAGAGTGACTCTAGTAAGATAGAGTGACATACCATACTCCTTACCATGTCCTTAAGAGTCCGGTTTCGTCTTTCAGACACACCATTCATGTTAGGCGATCCTGGCATGGTTTACTATGTGACTATACCACATTCCTCTAGGTATTTGGCAAAAGGCCCTGGACGTTGTTCACCTGAACTGTCATATCTACCGTAGTATTCACCACCACGGTCAGATCTGACGCACTTAATCCTTTTGCTGAGTTGATTTTCATCTTCAGCATTAAAAGTTTTAAACACATCCAATGATTTGAGACTTTTCATGAATTAGAAAAATGTATGCATAACGAGAATAATCGTATATGAATGATATGAAGTATTGTTGACCAT
>NW_017719033.1:0-718 GCF_001865875.1 Lupinus angustifolius
ACACTGATGTTAGAAGATGAACCGGAGTCTAACCACCAGGTGTTTCCAGGTACTGAAGTTAAATTGACCTCAGAACATACCAAAGTAAAAAATGTACCTTTCTTAGCACGTCAGGCGTGATACTTTACACATTTCTTCTTTTGATGTCCAGTTCCTTTGCAGAAGTCACAAACATCAGCCTGCTTCTTCTTCTTTTGCATTGGACCCTTAACAGCTTCATTCTTGGGCTCTGAAGTGATTTTCCTTTTGCCCTTGTCTTTAGAGGTACTAACATAATGGGCACTTTTAGTCCTTTCTCGCTTCATTCTTTCCTCTTCTTGCACACAAAAGGAAATGAGCTTATTTAGAGTCCATTTCTCCCTTTGACAATTATAAGAAATCTTAAACTGGCTGAATTGTGCAGGAAGGGAAAGTAAGACCAAATGTATGAGTAAGTCTTCCGACATCTCAAGCTTAAGGGCCTTAAGTTTTGAAGCAATATTGGAAATTCCCATAATGTATTCCCTTATGTTTCCCTTACCTTCATACCTCATGGAAATCAAGTTTTGTAACAGAGTACTTGTTTCCGCCTTATCACTCTTTTCAAAGCGTTTTTCAATCTCAGCAAGGAAAATTTTGGCACTGTTTATATCATCCGAGATAGTACCCCTAAAGACCTCTGGAATGTCACACTTAATAATCATCAGACTCATGCGATTAGAGCGATCCCACTTCTCAT
>NW_017719034.1:0-4592 GCF_001865875.1 Lupinus angustifolius
CATGTATAAAAAATTTAGAATTATAACATGTTTATTATCATAGGTGTGTATCCTCTTCAGCCAAATATTAACTTTCCTTTGGGCCAGTCAATACTCGCATGAATAATCATACACACTTAAATCCAATATTCCTCATGAGTTATATCCATGAAATGGGACACTTTGGCGACATTTCACTTCAATTGACTCACTTGAAATAACAGACAACTTAATGGATAACCAAATAACACTTAAAGTCAATGCACAAAGATACCAAATCCCCATAAATCTTATTGTACTCTCGCTTGGGCGAGGTACTCTGGCTTGGGCGAGGTACTCTCGCTTGGGTGAGGTACTCTCGCTTGGGCTCAATAGAAGACAAAGCTTTTGTCCAGTTCTGGCTTGAGCGAGGAACCCTCACTTGGGCGAGCGAACTCTCGCTTAAGCGAGGTACTCTCGCTTGAGCGCAATAGAAGCCAATGCTTCTGTTTAGCTCTCGCTTGGGCGAGGCACTCTCGCTTGAGCGCAATAGAAGCCAATGCTTCTGTTTAGCTCTCGCTTGGGCGAGGCACTCTCGCTTGAGCGCAATAGAAGCCAATGCTTCTGTTTAGCTCTCGCTTGGGCGAGGCACTCTCGCTTGAGCGCAATAGAAGCCAATGCTTCTGTTTCACTCTCGCTTGGGCGAGGCACTCTCGCTTGGGCGAGCATGCTCTTGCTTGAGCGAGAGCACTACGACAGAATACGAACATGGCGTTTTCTGCATCGTTCTTTTCCGAAAAACCATCAGCCAAGAACAATTTTCATGTTCTCTTTCCAGTCCTTAAAATTTTATCCATTAAGGACTGGAACCAAATTTAAATTTACAGATATAGAAGCATCGATTCATTTCGAATCTATAGCTATATACATGGAAAACAATCAATTTCTAACCTAATAGAGCCATGGCATAAATAAAACCCAAAACCCTAAATCAATCCAGATTTTTGGGAAGAAAAAACAAGAAACCTAATTTCACACATGAATCAAATTAGGCCGGCTCTGATACCAATTGTTGCAAATTTTCCATGAATAATCCTTAGATTGAAATGCGGAAATCCTAATGATCATGGCTTTGTTCCTATAACACAATGTTTATGCCCATACATAAACCCAAATGGAACAACCATGATCCAGAATGAAGAAACCTCAATTGATTTCATGTTGAAGAAGAAGAGCATACCTTGATTAGCCATTTGGAATCTCGAAGGTATGTGGGTGTGATGATCTTCCATATGTTAGAGTGTCCGATGGTTTTCCTTTTGCTTCTCTAGAGGGGAATGAGAATTCCTAGTAGTTCTTGATGCTAGATGATAAGTTACCTTATGGAATTGTGATGGTGTGTTATATTATCTTTGATAACTCCTCACAATTCCCTTTATTCTCATCAGCCTACTCAACAAAACCCGTTGCTCTACAAATGGTGACCATAACCCATAAAAGTAACTGAAGCGGTTACTACTTAAGTTGCAATAGTTCTAATTCAGTCCCTTCATCAAATCAGAAATTGCCTGAATGTATCTACACCTATAATATTTCATGTCACATATGCCCTTAGCCACCAAATTAATTACTGAAGATCATTTTATATTTTTGGCTAATTAAATAATAGCCATAACACAATTATAGAATTATATTTGTGACCCATAAATTGTCAGAAATTCTAACAATGGGTTCTTGTTATATGATTGTTATTGGTTGGTGCAATAGCTATGGCCAAGATTTCTTGAGGTTTGGCCGAGACTAGATGAAGTTTGGCAGTGTTGTTTTTTGTGGCCTTGTCGAGAATAGCTTATGATTTGGTCGAGACAAAGTATTTTCAAATGAGTTGTTTGATAAGCCAAGAAGATTTGCCACATGGAAAGATCTTTAATAAGAATATGTTCAGGCGCCACACCTATAGAGGTGATAAGCCTTGAGCGCAGCAAGACAAGTTTTGATAAGTTCTTTGGGGTCTTGATACAACCAAGAAGGTTTAGGAGTCTATGCTCAACTAAAGGGAAATGAATTCCAAATAATCTCTGTTATTTTTATTCAACAAGACAGACACATACATATATAGCTTGGCTAGCCATACTTGGCCTCCATAAAAAAGAAAATAACTAAAACATTAAAAGCCTAATTCAAGGTCATCCAATATTAGATACCATTGAGCCTATGAACCTTAAAAAATGCATGGCTTTGTTCAAGTTATTACACGACTATGTCCTTAGGTAAATTCTTCAAGCGGTGATTGATATGGCAAATCGCAAATGCACGATTATATCGACAAGTAATAAAATATCGATCACACAAGGACTGGAAAATTCCTTTAATTATAATAATTAATTTATACTTAACTCAAATAAGGAATAAAATTGAATTTAGTATTTGACAAGAATAATTATGAAAATATTAAAAAGGGTTGAAATCTAATTTATGAAGAGTTCTCAGGATAAGAATTACCGCCTTTACACTCGGAAATCATTGTTTTACTCCTTTTCATGAACTTTAAGTTGTGAGGGTGAATTTCTCTTTGATATGTCTCATCCTCTCTCGAGCTCTGGCACGTGTACTCAATTGAAGTCGCACCTAGTCTCGTGGTACGATTATCAATTGAATCATTTACTTGGATCTTTCTATCAAATCGCTTTGTAGCAACCCAAGGTGAATTCCAGAAACCCCCGAGAATCCTAAGACTATTGTCGTGAATTAGGATTCTAGTTTGAATAACTGAATGGTCGGATAGTCGGATTCACCACTTGGTCCTTCCCCAATGTATCTAAGAGGTGTAATTTGTTGGCCAAACAACTCACGAATAAAACTCAGTTTAATGATTCAAATCACAACACTCAGTGAAATAGAAATAAGAACAAATATTTATTGAATATCAAAGGGTATAGCCTTAATCCTAGAAACAAAGGGAATTACTCACTCATGATGGAGAAGAGAATAATTTTCTAAATTAGAAAATTGTAATGTAAAGTGTAAAATTTTCATCCTTGAGGGAGAACCCTCATTTATCATAATTATAAAATATTGGCTAAACCCAACAAAACAATCTAAAAAATAGGAATAGAATATAACATTCACGACTTCTTTTGGCCTTTCAATTGCTCTTCGTATAGCCTCAACATCGAATTACATCTTCTTGCACTCAATCTCTACTCTTTTTGGCTTCATTCCATCCAAAATGCACAACATAGCCAAAAACACCCGTTCAACCCGAACAAAGAGAAATAAAAGCTAAAATCAATCCTAAAATCTTAATTATGTCCTAAAATGCAAGTTAAATGCAATGCAAATATAGCATAATTTCACACTCATCAGAGATTTGCCTCACTTATTACGTTAAAGAAGTTAATAAAGATGAGTAGCATAGGATCCCTTCAACTTGATTCTTCCTTGCACAACTCCACAACTCAATTGTCTTCAATGAGAGGTAAGGAGCTTTGGGTTTCATATGCAATGATTCCTCACTGTTATGATGATTAATCCCTTTGAGCACATATTCATTTCATGACATAGTTCACCCATAAAGTTTTTCTTGTCTAGCATAAATGTTGTCAACATTAGATTCCTTTGTTGAATGGTTCTCCATGGCCAAGAAATATAGAAAGTGAGCACCACAGCTAGCTCATGATAAATATTTCCTCTTGACTAACATTGGATTCCAAGTATGAAGAATTTCTCACGGCTTAGGCTATGGTTGAGTGCCAATGGCTAGCACATTGAAGCATAATCCTCCAACGGCTTGGGCAAGCCTATTAATATCCTTGACTAGGCTTTAAAAGCATGGAAGCCTTGGTAAAGACACACAAGCCATCTTGCATGCCTCCATTGATGGTGGGGGTTACACTTTAATGATATTTTGACTCACGCATTTACATGGCTCATTATTTGAATTTGAAATAATAAACATGCTAAAAATAATTAAAATGCTCATGAGAATTGGGTTGCCTTGGGCCCACTCACTTATTGAATTCAAATCGAAATTTATGGCTGGATCATGTTGCACCGCCTAGCTGGCCAAGTGCCCATGCCCAGCGCCCATGTGGCCTACGCCCAATGCCCAACTAGCATGTGCCCAATGCTTGGTGCGCCCATTACTTGATCAGATTGTCCCTGCGCCATGATACGTCCATGACTCGTTTAACTCCTGTTTGTTAGGTATCAGTGGTCAAGACACACCTACAAGGGGGGTTGAATAAATATAGTGGTTATTAATTACCGCTTCTCACACCAAAACTCAGTTCTGGAAAAAAGCCCAGGTAATCGATTAACCAGTGGGATTAATCTATTAACACGAAACAGAAACAAAATTACCAGATCAGCTTCTTGCACAGTTATTTACCAACAAACAACCAGAGATACAGTAGATACTTGTATGCACAATTAACAAGGATATAGAAAAG
Source organism: Lupinus angustifolius (assembly GCF_001865875.1). NCBI lineage: Eukaryota > Viridiplantae > Streptophyta > Magnoliopsida > Fabales > Fabaceae > Lupinus > Lupinus angustifolius. The sequence continues at coordinate 4,410 of NW_017719034.1, forward strand.
TATCAATATGTAAAATATCATATTCAAACATGGATTAAAAACAGTTTGAATTATAAAAGAGATTGAGAGAGAACAGCTTGCACAAATGGATTTTTATCCTGGTTCGTTTGCGGGTCCACTTGCAAACTACATCCAGGTCTCCCCTTCTAATATTGGGAGATTTCTCTTCACTATATTGAAAAC
>NW_017719035.1:0-322 GCF_001865875.1 Lupinus angustifolius
CTCGCTCTAAATTCAAGACCTCCAAGCCTTGGTGAAGATTCACTGAATCTCAATGGTGGTAAGACACAAAGATACTAAACCCAAAGTACAAAACAGTAAACAAAAACATAGTTTTACTAAGCACTAAAATGCTCAAATTACAACAATGAAAACTCAAAGATTAACCCACACTCAAGTAACACAAGCCATCATGAATGTATGCGAGTTAATACAAAACATATAACTCAGAATATTTCTCTAAGATCTCTAATTAGAATGCACGAACATGCAAGAAAGAATGAATGAGATTAAGCACATGAAAACAACATGCAATATATCATGA
>NW_017719036.1:0-5275 GCF_001865875.1 Lupinus angustifolius
ATAAACTAGATGATATGCCTCATGAATATGATTTGACAATCTTAATGGCTTGTGAGACTTGCATCTAGGTTTACCTAACCCAGACTCACTAACTAAGGCACACATCTCATACTACTTAGAAATATTACTATATTGATATAACCTAGTCTAAATATGACCAATGAGTTTTAGGCTTGTTGATTGTTGAGACATCTTTAAGATTTTACTAACTCCTTTTCTTCATCAAAACATAGGCAAAACATTGCTAGTGCAATCCTTGACACTTTGCACTTTCAATCTCCCCCTTTTTGATGATGACAAACACCACATCAAATACCACATTAAATTTGATGAATTAGCTTGGCGATGTTGTACATTGGCATAGCGGTTGTGAATTCAAAGTTGAAGCGCTTGCTCTCCCCCTTAGGTAAGCAATGATTACTACGGAAGCTATTATACAACCTGCAATACATCAAACACAACAAGCAACCTTTCTCCTCCTCTTGACATTATCAAAAAGATACAAATATTCAATTCCAGTCAAAAGTCATAAGAGTTATTATGGTTATGACAGACTGTAATTAATCAATTAATTTTGGGCGTTTAATTAATCAACCAGCTGTAATAAAATTGCACAAATGCTCATTTTTACACGATTTAATCGATTAAAACTATAGCATAATCGATTAAATTGACAGTAAACAGCAACATAACTGATTTAATGGCATGAAAGGCTATGTTAATTCAAATTAAGCATGGAATGATTAAGCAATGATATATATGAACAGTAAATAACACGCTTAATCAATCAACATGGGTACATACACCAAACATGATCAAGATCCATTAAACATAAATCCATACTATTTACGACATAATTAACCATTAAGCATGAAACAAACAATTTGAAAACATTAATGCATTACTTCCAAATGCAAACATCAAGGTACAATTTAAGCATAATACCAACACAAGTTTAGTAAAAGAGAATTAGTTTAGCTATTACAATCCAAATGCAAAAGCAAAATAGAAAATGAAGTTCTCAAGAGAGGAAAGCAAGGATCAACATAATCCATAAACTAGGAAGGATAAACCTAAGGATTTAAGGAGTCCTAACTAGGGATGAGATGGAGGGTTTTTATTGTCAATAATGATCGTGCCACCACCACCCTTGATGAGGGTCCTCAACTTGTTGAACTCGACACACAACCTCTTGTTTTATGAATCTGCAGTTGTCTGAACGAAGTTCCTCAAGGATTGATAATGATTATCTATGTAGGCATTCTGACGCTCTTCAAAGTTCTCCAAATCAGTATGGTATGTATCCTTTAAAGACTGAAAATGAAGATCCATCATGTTGTTAAGACGATGTTCCATAGAATCCAAGTGAGCTTGTCCAGAGGCTGGTTCTTGTGTTACATTTCCAGAAGACTCCCGCTGAGTTGTAGGATTTGCCTCATGTGTTTCATCTTGATCATCCTCACAAGATGGGTCGAGGTTCACAGTGATGAATTCCTCCTAGTATTTCCAAGTGTTGCCATACTTGTAGTTGCCCATCTTGTGAATCAAACTTTCAGCAATCAAATGATCTTTATCAGAACATTCCACAACAATAGTATCGGAAACATCAATATGCAAATAGTCAATAATGCGCGAGATGAAAATATTGTAGGCAAGCAACTTCGATTGTGATGTAGAGACACTATACATGACCTTCAGGATCTCTTCAGGCTAATTAATCATCACATTTTCCTTGACCGCGTACATAAACCTCAAATCATTCACGGTAGGTTGTGCATGATTTGTGTTCCTTTGAATTAGTATGTATGCAATTAGATAGTGAGGAGCCTATTTTCTACGGATAATGACCCATCTTTTGTCAATTCACCTTGAACGTATAATTGAGGTCTCCTCAAACACGACTTATACACATCAGCAACATCAAAAGAGTTGTTTACCCAATCACAATCTCCTACACTAACACCCTTACTCGATAATCCACCCACATTCATGAATATGTCATCATTCAGCTCAAATAATTTTCTAGTTATCATAGACTAGTACTTCTCATCCTTGTATCTAAAATTAGCATAATATTCCCTAACTAGAGCAGGGTAAATGTTACCTATGAAAGTCGAAATTTTCTTCCCTGAAATTTGCATACCTTATGCATGTAGGTTTTCTTCCCTTAAATTTGCATACCTTATGTACGTAGGTTTTCTTCCCTGAAACTTGAGCAATCGAGTCTCTTGCAAAATCAAATAGTAATACGGGTCTCCACGGTGGTGGCTTTTGGAGCACGTGGTGGACGTTGAGCGGTTGTCTTAATCCTTTTTGCACAACCTCTTTCCATTTGTAGCTGAAAACCGAGCTTATTTGAAGGTTTAAGGAAGGATTAACTGAAAACCTAACTTAGGGTTTGGAATTTGGGGTAAACGGATTTCTTGGAAATTAATGATGGAGAAGAAGGTTTATGGAGTGGAATGCGGTTGGAGTATTCGGTTATAGGCTAGGTTAAAGTTTAGGAATGATACTGAACTTGTTCCTCTAAGATTTGAGAGAAACGGGCACGAGGAAGGTTTTGAAAAATGCCCAGAAATGCTTCTGTTTCTATTTAACTGGTGTCGTTAATCAATTAACTACCAGACTTAATCGATTAATCTGAGTTAAAAATAACAGGTTTTAAAAAATTGCACCCAGGTAATCGATTAAAATAAGGCCTTAATCGATTATAAAGCATTAGATTTATAGAATCAATAGCGTTTTCGATGTTTTAAAAGCATGCAAAGATTTCTAACTTTTAGAATGCAATATTGAGTAGTCACATATATACATAGAGCTTATTTATAGAATCATGGATCATATAGGAATAACTAGCATTCAACATATTTTCATTTTTAAGCATACAAGGCAAATAATCATGCAAGGCAATAACATAAACTCAGTCAAGATATTTTTCATCAAGGATTCCTAGTTCTCTTCAAAGAACATAGAAGTATCTTGTGAGAGGGGCTTGGTGAAAATATCCGCTAATTTCTTAGAGGTTTCTACAAATTCTCGTACACAATCACCTTTTTGCACATGATCACGTAATAAATGACGCCTAATCTCTATATGCTTGGTTCTCAAATGCAAAACGAGATTCTTGGAAAGGTTGATGGCACTCGTATTATCGCACTTAACGGGCACTTAATGGGGATCTTTTCTAGTTTAAGCCCAAAGTCCTTAAGTTGCTGCTTCATCCAAAGGATTTGAGTGTAACACACGCCAGCAGCAATGTATTCCGCTTCTGCGGTGGACAAAGCAACGCATGCTTGCTTTTTGTTGTGCCATGCCACTAAGGAACTTCCTATTAAATGACAAGTCCCACTAGTACTCTTTCGATCCAACTTACACCCAGTAAAGTCGGAATTAGAGTAACCTACCAAGGATAATGAGGCATCCCTAGGATACCATAATCACATGTTTATTGTTCCTTTTAAATACCTGATGATGCATTTAACAATAGTATAATGTGAATCTTTAGGCAAAACTTGAAATCTAGCACACATACAAACACTAAACATAATATCGGGGCGGCTTGTAGTCAAATATAATAAAGAGCCGATAATCCCACGATATTTGGTTACCTAGATAGCTTTTCCATTTTCATCTTTATCTAGATAGCATGAGGATGCCATAGGAGTATATGCATCTTTACATTGCTCCATATAAAATTTCTTTAGTAATTCCTTGCAATATTTTGATTGATGGATGAAGATGTCACTTTCCATTCGTTTAATCTGAAGCCCAAGGAAGAAGGTCAGCTCACCCATCATCGACATCTCGAACTTGCCCTACATCATCTCAGAAAATTCCTTACAGAGGATGTCATTAGTAGATCCGAAGATTATGTCATCAACATATATTTGAAAAAGTAAAACATGATTATCTAATCTACAAATAAAGAGAGTGGTGTCGACCATACCTCTTTCGAACCCTTTTTCTAATAGGAACGAACTCAATCTATCGTACCAGACTCTGGGAGCCTGTTTCAGGCCATAAAGGGCCTTCTTGAGTTTATGCACATGGTTCGGGTATTTGAAGTTTTCCAACCCTGGTGGTTGGTCTACATACCCCTCTTCTTGAATATAAGCATTTAAAAATGCGCTCTTAACATCCATTTGGAAGAGCTTAAAGTTCATGATAGATGCAAAGGATAAGAGCATCCTAATGGCCTCAAGTCTGCCTATAGGAGCGTAGGTCTCATCATAGTCGATGCCCTCCTCCTGGTTGTAGCCTTTGGCCACTAAGCGAGCCTTATTTTTAATGATCAAGCCAGATTCATCTAGCTTATTATGAAAGACCCATCTTGTACCAATCACTGGATGTTCTTTTGATTTAGGGACCAAGTCCCAAACATTATTACGCTCAAACTGGTTTAGCTCCTCTTCTATAGCTATACCCCAGTGTACATCCTTGATGGCTTCATCGATGGTCTTTGGCTCAATTTGAGACACGAATGCAACAAAATTACAGAAATTACGTAAAGAACTACGGGTTACCACCCCCGTAGATATGTCACATATCACCTTGTCTAGTGGATTATCCTTTTTGGTCTTCCATGCAATCGGCATGTCTTGATGCTCATCTTGTACTATTTGTTATGCATCTTCTACTCTGTTCTGGTTCTTGTCCCTTGAATAAGCTTCTTCTAGCGCACCTGAAACATCATCAGGAAAGACCTTTCTCTTCTCTTTTGGAGAAGATTCGTCAAAATGAACATGAATAGACTCTTCTACTTGCATGGAATACTTATTAAACACACGAAAAGCCTTACTATGTAATGAATACCCTAAGAATATGCCATCATCGGCCTTCGAGTCAAATTTTCCCAAAATTCATTTTCCATTATACAAAATAAAACATTTGCACCCGAATGCATGAAGATGAGCAATATTCAGTTTTCGACCTTCTAAAATTTCATATGGAGTTTTTGAAAAAGTAGGTCTAAGAAGTATATGATTCATCACATAATAGATAGTGTGTACTGCATCAGCCTAGAAATATTTGGGAACCTTGCTCTCGTTTATCATGGTTCTTGCGAGCTCCTCTAGAACTTTATTTTTCCTCTCAACAACTTCATTTTGTTGAGGGGTACGGGGAGCTGAGAACCGATGCATGATGTCATGCTTATTACAAAATTTATTAAACTTATGATTTTCAAATTCTCCGCCATGGTCGGATCGTATATAAACAAATTTAAGGTTAGACTAGTTTTAAATTTTTCTGGCTAGACATTTAAAAGATTTATATG
>NW_017719037.1:0-37326 GCF_001865875.1 Lupinus angustifolius
TTCCTTTGTTGTTATCTCCGTATGTGACGAAACCTTTTTCCTTCAATGATAAGTCTAGGAATTTTGACTTATCTCCTGTCATATGTCTTGAACACCCGCTGTCAAGATACCAATGTTGCCCATGTGTTCGTACACATACGTGTAAAATAGGTCTCTTGCTAGTTTTAGGTACCTAAACTATATTGGGTCATTTTCTGTTAGTAACCAGGGAGTTATCTCCCTTTTTGACCCAAGTGTAAAAACCACTCGGTATCCCATATTTCCTGATATAACAGGAGTAAGAGGTGTGGCCATGTGTGCCACAATAGAAACATGTAGGAACTCTATTTTTATTATAAGACCTTTTATTAGTACGAGTTACAGGTTTCCTATATGGTCTATTTCTATGAAATGGGGGGATATACCCTAATCTAGTGTGGTCACCAATATTTCTTGTTTTACTTAGCAAGGTATCTAATTGGTTTTGACTATGTGTAAGTTTTGCGAGTTTTTCATTTAGTTTAAAATTCTCATTTCTCAAGTCCTCGCAAGACTCATAGACAATTGTTTAACATAATTTATCATTAGACCAGTCGCATGAATTACAAGAAAAAATTAGATCTAAAGTTTCCTTTACTAATTTCAGCTCATCTAATTCTTTTTGTAGTTGTAATTTTTTTTTTATCATTTAGCAGAATTACCCTTTTTCTATCGGCACTAATTCTAGCTAATTTCTTTAGTTCTTCATGCATTTCGACATATGCATCATATAAAACTTCATATGAAGGAGAATCATCAGAAGAGGATGATGTGTCAGAATATACCTCATTATCAGCATCCTTTGTACTACTTGATCCACAAGCCTCATCTGTTATAGTCNCATAGCTTGGTGGTCTCCTCTTCATCTGAGGTGCTTGATGTTGTTTCTTCCTCCGGTACATCCTAGACAATGTATGTTTTCTTCGATTTGAAGTCCCGGGGAGTGCTCTTTTCTGAATCAACCTTCTTTAGGTAAGTGGGACATTGAAATTTCATGTGTCCCAGCTTTCCACATTCATGGCAAGTGAAGCGCTCTTTATTCTTGCCTTTTCTTGTTGATTCTCGCGCCTCTTTCTTTTGGAAACGCTAAAAAACCTCCTTTATTCTTCAAGAATTTCCCAAACTTTCGTACGAGAAGGTTTAACGTTTCTTCGTCAATGTCAGAATCAGAGTCAGCATCATCTATCTCTTCAGTAGGTTGTGATGTTGTAGCTTTAAGAGATATGTCTTTCTTCATGCGGTCTGACTCTTCATGCATGGTCAAGCGTCCAAGCTCCATCTCATGCTCTTGAAGATTTTTGAATAATGTTGCCAAAGGCATGGAATCAAGGTCCTTAGATTCCATTATTGCAGTTACTTTAGGTTGTCATCTCTTATCAAGACAACGTAAAACTTTGTTAGTAAGTTCTCCTTTGGAAAACGTTTTATCAAGTGCAACAAGATGATTTATAATATGAGTGAATCGTTTTTGCATATCGCTAATAGATTAACTTGGTAACATACAAAATAATTTGTATTCATGTGTCAACACATTCAGCCTGGCGCGCTTGACCTCGCTAGTACCCTCGTGAGTCACTTGTAAAGTGTCCCACATCTCCTTGGCACTTTGACACTGAGATACCCGAAAGAATTCGTCATATGATAGGGTCGATGTAATTATATTCTTAGCGCGTAGGTTATACTGAACCTTTTTGCGCTCCTTATCGGTCCACAAGCTTTTAGGTTTTTCTTTCGGTTCGTCATCTACTAAGTGAAGTGGGACGAAGGGCCCATTGATTACGGATTCCCAAATATCCGAATCAATGGCCTCAATAAAAATCTTCATCCGGACTTTCCAGTAGGCGTATCCCTCGCCACTGAATACAGGAGAGCGGTTAATGGATGCGCCATCACCGCCAAAGGGCTTGGTGGAACCCATTAAAATTCCCTTAGGATCATGCGGATACGGTTGAGCTAGCACGTCGTACTAGCTCTGATACCACTTGTTAGGTATAAGTGGTCTAGACACACCTAGAAGGGGGTTGAATAGGTGTAACAGTTATCAATTACCGCTTCTCGCACCAAAACCCAGTTCTGGAAAACAGCCCAGGTAATCGATTAACCAGTGGGCTTAATAGATTAACACGAAACAGAAACATAATTACCAAATCAGCTTCTTCCACAGTTTTTTAACAACAAACAAGTCGAGATACAACAGATATTTTTATGCACAATTAACAAGGATATAACAAAGTATCAGTATGCAAAATATCATATTCAAACACGAATTAAAAATAGTTTGAATTATAAAAGAGATTGAGAGACAACAGCTTGCATAAATGGATTTTTTATCCTGGTTCGTTTGCGGGACCACTTGCAAACTACATCTAGGCCTCCCCTTCTGATCTTGGGAGATTTCTCTTCACTATATTGAAAACTTTGTATTGTCACATACACCAATTCAATTACAAGACTCTAGACGCTTCTTTCTTGAATTTCAAGAACCTTTGACCTTGGTTTGACTATCCCTATCGCATGAGAAAACCTTTCTCACGATCCAGCCCCAACCAAGATTCTCGCTCTAAATTCAAGACCTCCAAGCCTTGGTGAAGATTCACTCAATCTCAATGGTGGTAAGACACCAAGAGACTAAACCCAAAGTACAAAACAGTAAACAAAAACAGAGTTTTACTAAGCACTAAAATGCTCAAATTACAACAATGAAAACTCAAAGATTAACCCACACTCAAGTAACACAAGCCGTCATGAATGTATGTGAGTTAATACAAAACATATAACTCAGAATATTTCTCTAAGATCTCTAATCAGAATGCACGAACATGCAAGAAAGAATGAATGAGATTAAGCACATGAAAACAACATGCAATACATCATGAACAATATGAACTAAGCATGTTAATCTCTCATTCTCACACATGCATTTCTCTTCTGCCTATAATGCAGTAAATCACGAAAATTATGCTCTCTAATAGTTCCTAAACAATAATATGCAATACTACACGTTTCTATAATTTGCTAGAACTTATACAAAACAGATTTGATCCTTCAAACTGTTATTTTCAGTTACGCAGTTAAAACAGAAAACAATTATAACAGAAAACAGACACGTTAATAGATTAAGTCACCATGTTAGTCGATTAACCAGCATATTACAATACGTGATTAAATTGTAAACTACTTATATGTTATATTTTATTTCTATACATGTTTTAGCAATTATGTTATGCCTAATATGCACATATAACATGTATGATTAATGCATGAACATATAATAAACTAGATGATATGCCTCATGAATATGATATGTCAATATTAATGGGTTATGAGACTTGCATCTAGGTTTACCTAACCTAGACTCACTAACTAAGGCACACATCCTAGACTACTTAGAAATATTACTCTATTGATGTAACCTAGTCTAGATATGATCAATGAGTTCTAGGCATGTTGATTTTTGAGACATTTTCAAACTTTTAGTAATTCCTTGTCTTCATCAAAATATTGGCAAAACATTGCTAGTACAATCCTTCACACTTTGCACTTTCACTGTTGCGTAATGCACCACACATGTGCCTCGATCAGAGAGACCTAGAGCCTCGTCCCATGTGTCCAACGTCTAGTCAGGTCGGCCAGACTTGTTCCAATGTCTGGTGCCTAGTGATTCGACGCCTCGGTCAAGATTGTTCCAGCGGCTGGTTGGCTCGGTCCGATTCTTGGCCTGACTCGGTGCCTACTTGGCTTGGTCAGCTCCTTAGCCCATGCCTAGAATGAAGCAATTTAGGAACTTAGCACCAACTTTGCATAACTTTGGCCTCTTGAATGATGCACCCAAGGACTTATACCAAGCAAATTGGGGTACCCCACCCCCGGCTCACATAATCCCCTCCTTCTTAGAGAGAATTTATCCTCACATTGAGTTCATCATCTCCTTCCGGATCAAAGACCAATATTCTCAAATGTTGAGACCAACTTTCCACGACTTCATCATGGGTCACCCTCACCGAACACTCCGGCAATAAGACGAGCACCATTGATTTGTTTAGTTGAAAAAAATGTGCCTCCTCAGAGAGCTCATGTTTCCCCATAATGATTGAATCATATTCATGCTGTGCTTTCAACACATTAACATACTTAATGGAAATAACCTCCATAGGGAAGACTTACTCAATTTCCTGCAAATTGTGATTACCAAAACTTGGCAAAGAAACATTAGTAGGAAAACTAACCTCACTTTTTCTTCAACGAAATTTTTGTTTTGCTCTTCCCCTCAAGGATCTTTCTCTTTCTTTCAATTTTGTGTGAACTCTCTTTTCTATGTCACTCTTTTTTTCCAATTGCTCACACTCAATATTTTTGCATTCAACCTTTCTTTTCTCTCCTCCTATATTTTTTCTTTCATCCTTAGTTGATCTTATTCAAATTGTTTAGGAGACATAAGAGATAACACCACCTCTCAGTCTTGGTACATAATGCTAAACTTATTGGAAAAACCATCATGAATGGCTTTTCTATCATACTATCATGGACAACCCAAAAGTATAAGGGTGACCTCCATGTTAACCACATCACAAAGGATCAAATCTTTATACTTCCCTGTGGTAAAGGGAACTTCAACTTTCTTATCAACAATCAACTCCCTAACCTCACTTAACCATTGTAACCGGTAAGGAGTGGGAAGTGATCAAGTCATAAGATTTAGCTTTGAGACTAATCTTGAACTCACCATGTGGGCACAGCTGCCACTATAAATTATCAAAGTACAAATTTTACCTCCAACCAAACATCTTCAGTGAAAAATGTTTTCCCTCTGACTTTCCTCATGTTCTTTGATTTGGATTCCTAAGACCCTCCTCACCATGAGTAAATCTCTTTCAGGAATGAAGGTATCCTCCTCTTCATCTTCCTCTGCACTTGAAATCTCAGATTGAGACTCCACCTCCCCATTCAAAATAAGCATAGTCCTCCTTGTTGAACATTGAGATGCAATGTGTCCATGACCTAAGCACTTGAAACACTTCACGTCCATGCTCCTTGTATTGGACTCCATAGGTTGCTTGGCTTGGATTTTGGTGCTAGATGCACCTTCCTTAGTTGGACCCTCGTTCTTAGACTCTTAGTTCCAACTAGTTGATTTAAACGTTGAAGTGGATGATGAGGAGTACTTATACTTCTTCCTCTTGAGTTGTTGCTCCACTTTCATGGCTCGTTGAACCAAATCCTCTAGTTCCACATAATGTTGCAATTCAACTATATCTTGGATGTCTTGGTTAAGAACATGCAAGAACCTAACCATGGTGGTTTCTCAGTCCTCATGAAAATTGGACCTTAGCAAGGCCAATTCCATTTCTTTGCAGTACTCATCAACACTCATGGATCCTTATGTAAGCCTTTGCAATGTATTATGGATATCTCTTTGGTATGAGTTGGGGACAAATCTCCTTCTCATGAACACCTTCATTTCCTCCTATGAGTCTATGGGTTCAACACCATATGTCCTTCTTTCCTTCTGCAATTGATCCCACCAGATTAAGGCATGCTCCTTAAACTCTAAGACGGTTATCTTAACCTTCTTGTCTTCATTGTAAGAATTACAATCAAAGACCTACTCCATTTTCAATTCCCATTCTAGATAGACTTCTTGTCATTTTTGCTAATAAAGGTTGAAACCTTTATTTTGATCCCTTCTAACTCGTCATCCTCCATTCTCCTACCCCATTGTGCTGCTCTCCTAGGCCTTTTTCTTCCCTTTTCCTCCTCAGAGTCACATGAATGAAAATGTGCATGGTATTCAAACCTCCTATAATACTCTAGCCTCATTAACTCCATCTACCTTTATAAGGCTTGAAATTGAGTTGTCATCACGGCATGTAATGTGGCTGACCTACGGGACAATGATGGACTATCACATGCTTTTGACATATTGTTTTGACACACAACTCTTTAACAATTGACTCTTTTGTTTTGGACTTCACACTTTTATTTTTGACACTTTTGTTTGAAACGTTTTTTTCTTACTCTAATATTGTTTTATACTCTTTTAGTAGAAGAAAAGGAAAAAAAAAAGACATTCCATGACTTCAAGAATGACCTTGAACACACCAAGCAAGAGACTAGCTTCAATGCCATCTAATGTGAACCTCTTTGTGAGGGGTTCTTGTTGTATGATCGTTCTTGGTTAGTGCACTAGCTATGGCCAAGATTGCTTGAGGTTTGGTCGAGACTAGATGAAATTAGGTCGAGAGTGTTGCTTTGTGTGGCCTGTCCGAGAATGGCTTATGACTTGGTCGAGACAAAGTGTTTTGGTCTAGTCTAGTGTGACTTTGGCCTAGACAATTTATGTGATTGGATAAAAGAATATGTCAAAGATTGGAAGTGGTAAGACACCAAAAACAAGTGAAACGTCCAAGCCCAAGCACAAAGGCCCAAAAAAATAAAAAAATAAAAAGAATTTTGTTTAAAAAGAATCTTGGGCCCAAGCCCAAGCTCGAACCCGACCCAAACACGAGCCGAGCCGGCCGGACAGCGATAGAGGAGGAGGAGGTGGTGGTGCACGCTCATGTGTGTGGAGGGATTTTGTTTTTGTGAGTCGTCACTCATCCATAAAACCCATTGTACCTATTGGGGTACACCCCAAGGTTGGAACATAAGACTTATAAAGTCTTTCAACCTTCTTCCCCCAAGCAATATGGGACTAAAGAGTTTTTTCTGTCACAACTCCAAAAGTCACTATAAATGACCATATTAATGTGCATTAAAAATCACTTTAAAAACATCATTTTCCAACAGTCCTTTTTGTAGAGAACCACCGTTTTCTCTACCGTTGGCTTCGATTAGAAAAACCATGAAATAGGTGGCGGTTGGGTTTGATGTTGGAAACGTCAATGATTGGAAGAAGTTTAAGGAGGGTGGGTTGCTCGATGAGGTGGTTATGCAGAGAAAAGACCATAAAGCAGTCTTAGATAAGGTTTTCAGGCTCGAAAAAGAGGTTAGTTTGAAGATCCTCAAATTTTTATTTGTTAAATTTCTTGATTTCAAAGTCCTTGAAGAACGAACAGAGGATTTTAAATGTCTTCCCATTTCATAAATGACTTATTCTATGCTTAATTTAATACAAAGTATAGTAGTAGTATTTTAGTACATTATACTTTACTCTAATTGGCTTTCAATTTGAGTAAAGCAAAGTTACATGCGAAATGATAATTATCAAATTATAAGCTATTTATAGGAATTTCCACTTTAAATGTTATCATAGAAACCATTATAGTGAAAGTGTAAACAAATACTTACATTTAGCAGTCTCATATCATTCTTATATAACATTTTTTCAATAATAAGGAGATCAAGTCTTTCATAATATATTAAAATATAAGTGTACTTTACATGTGTATATAGAATAAAACTCACCAAAGGGGTCTAGGTTAATGTTTTGTTCTTCTATTTCTTTCTAGGGGAATAATTTCTAGTTTTCTGCTTCTATTTATTTCTTTCTTTTTGGAATAGGGATATATGATAATGTCTTTTTAATAATAAGTTGCCTCGTCATATTTGGTTTGTATATTTTTTTTTCTCTATCCATTTTTTTATTGCAGAGTCAATTACTTAGAAATGCATCATGTATTCACTAATTTTTAGATTGTGATAAACAAATATGGTTGAAAAGGAGTAAATAAAAAACATGAACTCGCAGTCTAGCAATAAGGGTGTTCATTATCGAATAAATTGTATTACTATGAAGTGTAACAAACTTAAAAAAAGTAGTAATCATTGATATGACTAATTAATTTATAAACAGAAAAAGGGAAAATATAAGAAATACGTGAAAGTTGGAAAAAATTATTGGTTCTAATGAAAATTTTCAAGCCAAGATGAGTAGTAGTAGTTGGTTAATTTAAGGTGGTCAAATATTAAAAGACATATACTAGAATGTTTGAAAGTTAGACAAAATTATTAGTTCATCAAAAAATGATGCATCTCATGCCAGACCCTAGTTAAGTAGTGAATTTTGCACAAATATATAGTTTGAATTAACAACAACAAAAAATAGTATTTTAGTATTGTTGTAACTTAATGGTTATTAAGAGATTTTAAATTGGTTATAGAAGAGAGAGAAATATAAGGAAAGAAAAGGAAGAGATGAGGAATACCTGAAAGTTGGAAGAAATTATTGGTTGTAATGAAACAAATTCCAAGCCAAGATGAGTAGTAGTTGTTGTAGCATGTTCTTGCTTAGTTTATGATAGTAAAATATTGAATGACATATACTGGAATGTTTGAAAGTTAGATAAAATCAATGTTTCATTAAAAATGATGCACCTCATGCCAGACCCTGATTAAGTAGTGAAATCTGCACAAATATAGAGTTTCGATAAACAACACAATAAAAATAGAAGTTGTTGTGAGTTATTGGTTATTAAGGGATTTTAAATTGGTTATAGAAGAGAGAAAAACAGAAGAACAAAAAGGGAAGAGATGAGAAATACCTGAAAGTTGGAAAAAAATTATTGGTTCTAATGGAACAAATTTCAAACCAAGATGAGTAATAATAGTAGTAGTAGCATATTCTTGCTTAAGACATTTAACATAGAAAACTCATATATTTTGCTTTAACATAGAAAGTGTATGTATACTAATTTTTACTTCACATAATGTTCTTACTCGAATATAAGCCAAAGTGTATTTCCATGTTCTCTTGAATATTGTCATGATATAGAATAGAACATGACAGTTTTATAACTATTAAAAACTTTATTCATTAACTTGTGATGTAATTGCCCTTGTTATTATGATATAGAAGATGTAGTTTTTTTAATTTATTGGTATTGCTGTTCAGTTTTTGAACTACATAAAATGTGTATTTGAAGTAATAAATTGTTACATATATTTGAATTACATAAAATGGGGATAAAACATGACATTAAAGAAAGTTCAGTTATTTTAATCCTTAAAGACTTCCAAAACTACTATTGCTGAAAAATCATATATTTCACTAATATATGAATTATTATCGGTGCAATTTTGAACTAAAATATGTGATGTTATATATGAATTAAAATTTGTTCAAATCATATAATTTTTGCCCTCAATCTAAATTTGTTTATTTCTTCCTAGTGATTAAAGTAATTGTGATGTTCTACATTCTATTAAAAAAATTGATAGTTACAATGTAGGAAAGAAGAAAATGTTACCCAAATAACATGGAACATGTATTAAGTGGAGAGGGACATTGAATTATATATGGTTTTTTTGATAGAAATTAGAAGATAATAAGGGGAAAATAGAAAACCACAAATGACCATGGTGTGCTGATTACATTAGGTTTTGACTTAATTAAGTAGTATAAATAGTATCAATCCTTAAAAATATCTAAAATGTTAGATATATACATTCTTATTTCCTTCAAAATGCATTGGAAATTATTGACAACCCAACATATAGATATTTTTGTTTATCACAAGTCTTCTCCCTCCAATTCTTTCGACTTCATCCTTGTCCGATAATAGTAGAGAGAGATACCTTGGTAAAATAAAAAATAATAATGTTAATTAAACTCATTTTAAGTGATTTCAATGTGTATTAGTCATATAATTTGATTAATACAATTTAATTTTGAGCGCTCTCATAAAGTCAATTCAATTAATAGAGTTGTTAGGATTAAGGAGAAGGAATGGCATGTTTTTACTTTGCTTTTAAGGGTTAAAATGTATCTCATTATAAACAAAAGGATAAAATATTATAATATTTTGTTTTTGTTTTTAAAAGGACTATCCTCTCTTATAATGGAGGGGATCCTTCATCTATTTCGTTTCTTTTCTCATCTCCCCCTCTTCTTCTAAGACCTCTATTAGCCTCCATTGAGGAAAAAGTTCTTCATTCTATAGAAAATTGACATCTTAAATTCTAAATTCAGAGGATTTATATAAGCAAGGATACCAAGGATCACAGTTGTACATGAAATATGGCCCAAGTGGCCATGGCTCGGATGCAATGGTGAATCTTGAAGTAAAGTTTAGGAGGTGCAACAATATTCAAATACAATTTATAATTAAGATTAATTGTGTAACAAAAAATATAAAAATATATACATAATTGTTTCATGTGTATATAGAATAAAACTCACCAAAGGGGTCTAGGTTAATGTTTTGTTCTTCTATTTCTTTCTAGGGGAATAATTTCTAGTTTTCTGCTTCTATTTATTTCTTTCTTTTTGGAATAGGGATATATGATAATGTCTTTTTAATAATAAGTTGCCTCGTCATATTTGGTTTGTATATTTTTTTTTCTCTATCCATTTTTTTATTGCAGAGTCAATTACTTAGAAATGCATCATGTATTCACTAATTTTTAGATTGTGATAAACAAATATGGTTGAAAAGGAGTAAATAAAAAACATGAACTCGCAGTCTAGCAATAAGGGTGTTCATTATCGAATAAATTGTATTACTATGAAGTGTAACAAACTTAAAAAAAGTAGTAATCATTGATATGACTAATTAATTTATAAACAGAAAAAGGGAAAATATAAGAAATACGTGAAAGTTGGAAAAAATTATTGGTTCTAATGAAAATTTTCAAGCCAAGATGAGTAGTAGTAGTTGGTTAATTTAAGGTGGTCAAATATTAAAAGACATATACTAGAATGTTTGAAAGTTAGACAAAATTATTAGTTCATCAAAAAATGATGCATCTCATGCCAGACCCTAGTTAAGTAGTGAATTTTGCACAAATATATAGTTTGAATTAACAACAACAAAAAATAGTATTTTAGTATTGTTGTAACTTAATGGTTATTAAGAGATTTTAAATTGGTTATAGAAGAGAGAGAAATATAAGGAAAGAAAAGGAAGAGATGAGGAATACCTGAAAGTTGGAAGAAATTATTGGTTGTAATGAAACAAATTCCAAGCCAAGATGAGTAGTAGTTGTTGTAGCATGTTCTTGCTTAGTTTATGATAGTAAAATATTGAATGACATATACTGGAATGTTTGAAAGTTAGATAAAATCAATGTTTCATTAAAAATGATGCACCTCATGCCAGACCCTGATTAAGTAGTGAAATCTGCACAAATATAGAGTTTCGATAAACAACACAATAAAAATAGAAGTTGTTGTGAGTTATTGGTTATTAAGGGATTTTAAATTGGTTATAGAAGAGAGAAAAACAGAAGAACAAAAAGGGAAGAGATGAGAAATACCTGAAAGTTGGAAAAAAATTATTGGTTCTAATGGAACAAATTTCAAACCAAGATGAGTAATAATAGTAGTAGTAGCATATTCTTGCTTAAGACATTTAACATAGAAAACTCATATATTTTGCTTTAACATAGAAAGTGTATGTATACTAATTTTTACTTCACATAATGTTCTTACTCGAATATAAGCCAAAGTGTATTTCCATGTTCTCTTGAATATTGTCATGATATAGAATAGAACATGACAGTTTTATAACTATTAAAAACTTTATTCATTAACTTGTGATGTAATTGCCCTTGTTATTATGATATAGAAGATGTAGTTTTTTTAATTTATTGGTATTGCTGTTCAGTTTTTGAACTACATAAAATGTGTATTTGAAGTAATAAATTGTTACATATATTTGAATTACATAAAATGGGGATAAAACATGACATTAAAGAAAGTTCAGTTATTTTAATCCTTAAAGACTTCCAAAACTACTATTGCTGAAAAATCATATATTTCACTAATATATGAATTATTATCGGTGCAATTTTGAACTAAAATATGTGATGTTATATATGAATTAAAATTTGTTCAAATCATATAATTTTTGCCCTCAATCTAAATTTGTTTATTTCTTCCTAGTGATTAAAGTAATTGTGATGTTCTACATTCTATTAAAAAAATTGATAGTTACAATGTAGGAAAGAAGAAAATGTTACCCAAATAACATGGAACATGTATTAAGTGGAGAGGGACATTGAATTATATATGGTTTTTTTGATAGAAATTAGAAGATAATAAGGGGAAAATAGAAAACCACAAATGACCATGGTGTGCTGATTACATTAGGTTTTGACTTAATTAAGTAGTATAAATAGTATCAATCCTTAAAAATATCTAAAATGTTAGATATATACATTCTTATTTCCTTCAAAATGCATTGGAAATTATTGACAACCCAACATATAGATATTTTTGTTTATCACAAGTCTTCTCCCTCCAATTCTTTCGACTTCATCCTTGTCCGATAATAGTAGAGAGAGATACCTTGGTAAAATAAAAAATAATAATGTTAATTAAACTCATTTTAAGTGATTTCAATGTGTATTAGTCATATAATTTGATTAATACAATTTAATTTTGAGCGCTCTCATAAAGTCAATTCAATTAATAGAGTTGTTAGGATTAAGGAGAAGGAATGGCATGTTTTTACTTTGCTTTTAAGGGTTAAAATGTATCTCATTATAAACAAAAGGATAAAATATTATAATATTTTGTTTTTGTTTTTAAAAGGACTATCCTCTCTTATAATGGAGGGGATCCTTCATCTATTTCGTTTCTTTTCTCATCTCCCCCTCTTCTTCTAAGACCTCTATTAGCCTCCATTGAGGAAAAAGTTCTTCATTCTATAGAAAATTGACATCTTAAATTCTAAATTCAGAGGATTTATATAAGCAAGGATACCAAGGATCACAGTTGTACATGAAATATGGCCCAAGTGGCCATGGCTCGGATGCAATGGTGAATCTTGAAGTAAAGTTTAGGAGGTGCAACAATATTCAAATACAATTTATAATTAAGATTAATTGTGTAACAAAAAATATAAAAATATATACATAATTGTTTCAAAATTTCAAAATAACATATTAATTCTAAATAACAATAATTAACAATTATAGATGGTAAAGTAAAATGTACGTTCATTTAAACTTTTGTTCTTCATTCTTTTAAAGACTTAATCTCATTGATGAGTGAATTAGAAGTAAACTTTTCAGCTATTTCACTTTTAATGTAAATTATCATGTTATCTACAAGAAATTAATCATCTTCTATCTTAATACTAACTTGGTTTGATTGTCTTTGTTGCTAAAATGATATTCATGTAGTAATGTAGTAGGTAACCATAATAGTAAATGTAAGATGAATAATTCAATCAAACAAATCATATATACTCAATTTTCCCATATTGTCAAAGTTGTTCTTAACAAAGATGGTTGAGAGTTTTTCAAACATGAATAGCTAATGATATCAACAATAAAATGTTGAAATTGACATCTCAAGTTAATCTTCTCTTGCTCATTGAAATCCACAGGGTAGAATTTTTGCACAAAAATACATATGTTATCAATATTAAATGATTTGTAAAAACCTTAGGATCTTAGGACTTTTACTACAAAGTTTGACAAATGCAACATGTAATCTCATAATATATTTTTTAAGTGTAAAATCATTAGGAACTCAAATAAAGTTATAATGTTATAAGAATTATCAATATCTATACATATAAGAGAACTTAATCCATTATTACAATTTTTCAAGGAATATTTTCATGAATATACCATTTGGGTGTAGGTAAAAAATAATAACATATTTTAATAAATTTGAAGAAAACAAAATCCAAGGGGCAGTTTCCCCCACCTGCCCTAAGCAAGGTTCGCTTATGGTTGGATGGTATATGTTGGAGTTTGAATCTTAGTATTTTATGGTTTCCTCGTGATTTATGGCTACTCTTTCTCTTAAGGTCCATTTACAAGTTATGTTTTGGAGGATATGAAACAAAAATGAAAGACTTTATATTTATATTACAAATGTATGTGTAGACTCTTAAATCTTTCTTTTTTTTCTTTATTCATCTTCAAAACCTAACTCACAATATACTTAACATAGTACATTATAGTTGCAAATGTTTATTATATTTTTTGGTACAGATTGCAGTTGTAAATGTTTAATACATTGTAATGTAAATATGTTATCGTTAAGAAGAAGAAAAAAAGGATATAGATCATACACGATTAGTGTAAAAAGTATTACACGTATTCAACTAAAAGTACACTTCAAAAAATAACCAACAGATAAATAGCGAAAATAGTGACACAATACCAATTAAACTCAACTAATGATTTACCCTAAACTCCAAAATCAAAATCAAGTTATAAACTTATAGTCATTATTCATGTTTTTCGGAATATCCTGTCTGAGGGTTGGAGTGTATCGTGCTGAGTAAGACTATAAGCCTTAATCTTGATGTGAACATACATACAATTCACAATCATCTGATATGAGCTAAGGAGCAAGAATAAGTTACAACCTTTGTAATATTATTAGGGACCATAAAGATTAGTATTTCGCTAAGGAAACAATCATGTCATACATTGAAAATTACCCTTAACTTATCTTAGATCAATGTATAGAATGAAATGTCTAAGAAAAATATTTATCCAATCAAAAAATATTTTCTTATAGTTGGTGAATTTTATGAGCCCACTTATCCACATACCACTGTCTCCCACTTCATTTCCCAAGATTTCAACTTAGAGAGAAAAACTTATGTAAGAGGTATCTAACAAGTGATATATAGAAACTAATACATTTATGTTTTTTTTTTTGTTATAATTTAGGACCAAATTTTAATTAGAATTAAATTTTAATATATAGTCAATATTTTATTGGTTACCTTTATATATAAGTCTTCACGCAATTGGAGAACAGTGGTACAAATATATGATAATATTATCAACTAATTGATACAACTAAATCAAATCCGTCATACCCCTAACATTCAAGAAACCCTTTCTCTTCCAAGTAAGTAACTACGTTCCCAGCCATCAAAGTGGGTGTAGGACAAACTCCATACTCCTGTTTTAGTTCTATCTGGTAACCAGAGGATAATGTTAAAAAACATACATCTAATAGACACAGGAAAAGGTATATGTAAACAATTTTAGTAGCTCCATGAAAACATACCTCACAGTTTATGGGTGGTTCGTAAGGATCATCGATGCCGGTAAAACCTAATGCAATTTAACATTTAGATCAGAAAGGCTACATGGAAGAATACAAAAGAAGAAAATAGTTTCAGCAATTAAAATTTAAGAAGTGGTACTAAGCAAATGTTTTACAAATGCAAAAGTGTCAAAGAGGTACATGAAGACTAATCTAGAAAGAATTCTTAATATTCAAGCTAAGATGCACACCCCTGAATTCTGAACAATATTTTATTAGGACTTGAAATTTTTAGTCACATTTGTGGCATCAGCAGTTGATTGTGAAAGTTATTTTATTTCAATTAGTGCAAATTGAGGCCAGGATAAACTACTGAGGGTCTGTTTGCGAGTTGATTTTTAGAGGAATAAACGGAAATGGAAGACTTGAGAGTCATGAAAGACAGTAGCGAGATGGCTCCAAAGCCTCCTATTTCTGTTCTTTCCCCTCTAAAACTCAAATCACAAACAGTCCCTAAAGAGTTTATGCCTTCTGAGGTTTGACCCAGCCACCCAGGCATTAACAAGCTATAGTTGCAGGAGCAAATATCAATTTAGGCTTACAGTCACAGATCAAGGAGTTGCTGTTTTTCCACTTTATTTGTTAAAAGTCATAGCTACATTTCACAAGAATCACAACCAGACACATTAATTGTCCTATTCATCATCTCTAATTTGTTGTCAGTATCAAGACCTTCGCTATAAAAATGAACACTATGACAAACAGCTTATTATCAACATACCACTACCATCTTTGGACCTCATGTCCATATCAATTTGTTAACTACCAAAGCGACTAATAGAACACCACCTCATATGACTCATGACTAAGAATGTGCAAAACCATTTACTTTAAGTTGTTTTGATTATGAAGGCCAAAATTCTCCACACTTCATAAAATAGCTTCATCATATCAAGAAATATCCAAGTTCAGATAAAAGCGATAAAAGCATTCTAATGTTCATCTCTGTCCAGCAATTGACTCATGTCCTTATCAAAATAATTAAATATGGAACAAATAGCTAAATCTTCAAAAATACGTTTTTTTAACAAAAAAGGGAAATCATAAAAGCTGGCAAGCTACACTACCCTTGCTAAATCATACTTCAGTCAGCAGTCAAACACGCTTAACCTAAAAGATTCAACCACAGATTTATGAACCAAACTAATTTTAGTGTGCAACAAAAGCACTGGTTTAAATGCTTCCCTATAGAATGTAATCACACAAATCATAAATAAAAAAACTAATACATGAGAACAAAAAATAAATTTTCCCCTTTGGATAAATTATTGTATTGCATTCAGCCCTAGTGAACAAAATGTAAACAACTTCATTCTGGACTTCATTTTATTCAATTCTTATTATGTCTCAATTCTGCTTTCCTTATTTTAGAGGGGTGGGGAGAAGCTTTTGCAGGTAAAATACATTAAAAAGCATACCTTTGATTTTTCCAGCACGAGCAAGTTTATAGAGGCCTTTCGGATCTCGTGCCTCACACAATTCTAGAGGCATGTTCATGAAGACCTGTAATTATAATTCTTCTATCAAATGTCTCCAGAACAAGTCATACAAATTATTTAAATAACCAAGCCTAACTCCACTTCCAAAGCTAGCTCAAGGAGGGATGACTGCCCTAATGCCCGAAATTGGCTGTCTGGAGCGTGAAGTTTGAAGGGATTGACATTTGCAGGTAGCCGACATTTGGCTTTAATGTCATGTCATAAATCATTTCTCCTAAAAGCTTAAGCACATGAATGGTTCTATATATCTAATACAAATTATGAGAAATGCCTTACGAAGCCTTGCCTCAATAAAATTTGCATCAGGCAACATGGCACGACAAGTGTCCCGATCTCTCCTATAAGGAGATATCAGACTAGCAACACATATTAGACCTGCATCAGCAAAGAGTTTTGCCACTTCCCCTGAATTAAAGAATTTGCAAATCAGTAAAACAATGTCAGATTACATACAATCACTATTTCAATCATATATGCAGGTCAGGTTAATGTAGCTTGTAACCATCACAGTTTCACAAAAATTCCAGCTTTGGACTTGGTTAATATCTGACCCAATAGAAATTGCTTCTATATTTCTACATATGAAAAGCAGTGGACTGAAAAAGCAACAACAAAAAACAGTACTTCAAAAAAGAAATTCTATCCTTTTTTATGCAACTATACAGTTTCCATTTCATAAAAGATAAAAATAAAAATATATAGACAACTACTAATAGGTCTGCTCTAAGGATTAGTAGAAGAGGACGAAATCTGATATTTATCATGCCAGATAGACTGCTGATAAGTCTGACATCACTAAATAATTAACATGGTAAAACTGATTATCAAGTCTTGTTACGCCATATCCTTGAAGAATTTGTTTACAGGAACAAGCTTACCGGTTCTGCGAATGTTTTCAGTACGGTCTTCAGGTTCAAAATCAAGATCCTTGTTTAGTCCATGTCGAAGGTTATCTCCATCAAGGATGTAAGATAACTTTCCCTTTGAGTGCAATTCTCTGCTTAGTGAACACGCCAATGTGCTTTTTCCTGAAACAGTTTGAGGAAATTCAATACAGCATGTTGCAACAACAGTAGTCAAGCCTTAGTCCCACTAGGTGGGGTCAGCTACATGTATCGAACGATGACATAATGTTCTATCATAAATCATGTCTTGTACATTGCAACCACATTACCCATGCACTCACTCAAGGGCTTTTTGAAGACTGCACTAGTTACTGTTATCTTGCATTCCTTTAGCCCATGAGTGACTCAGAAAATAAAAACATAGAATGAAGGATTTCTTAACTGTGATGTGAAATGAAATGTGTAATTGCAAAATCTTGGGAAGAGTTTGAACCCTATGACCACCTTTCTCTTTATAAAAATAGAGGATGAGTTAAATGAACACAGAAAACGAATGGAAAATAGACAATAGGTACATACATAGGCATTACACTATCTGCGCACTGAAGTCATTTCAATCAGTGCAGAGGATGATTGCAATAATCAAAATAGTTAAAGCACTTGTATTTCAGGTTTCCTTAAATCTTTCCCGTTTCTCTTATCCTGTTTACATCTATATCTGTAGCTTGGGTAATGTTGAACTTGTCTAATAATGTATAACCACAATAACCTATCAGTCAAAACAGGGGCGAAAGTCTCATCAATGTTGCTTGTACTTATAATGTTGTCTGTACTTACAGTTTATGGATGGAACACAATGACATTGTTCGACCCATGTATCCAACCCCACCTAGTAGGAAAAAGCTTTACAGTTTTTGTTGTTTGTACTCATGTAAATTTCCAGTATTAACCTAATACTAAGATTAGATTTTATCGGCCCTTCTGGTTGAACTAATAAATAATCATCTAGAGTAAAGGACCTTTATTTGTGAATAATAGCAGAGTTTATTTAAATCAGCAATAGTTATGAAAACTCACCATCTGCTTAAATACAATAGATGTAGAAACTAAGAGTATTTATATTTGTTACTTCATGCTTTTCAATATAAAAAATAGAAAACAGACATGGAAACATGTTTGATCAATTACAATGACATTTGACAAACACTACTTAGTTACCTGCTGATCAAGTCAAGTTAAAGGGGAACTTAAATACAGGGAGAACATGATGAAAAGCATAACCATCACAAACAGCAAGAACATAATATTTCCCATGACAAAAAATAATAATATCCAGATCCGCTGCCAAAAAGAATTCAAGCAACAAGCCAGTCACGCTAAGAATATGAACCTGATCCGCTGAGTCCCGTAATCCAAACAACACAACCCTTTTGGTTAAGTAGCTTCTGCCTGGCAGGCTTTCCTACTTGACATTCATGCCAAAATATATTTGTTGAATTGCTCAGAGTTGACATTGCAAACAATTCCATTTGTCTTCTCTTTGTATAGTAGATATTAAGCTGTCAATTGCATTTTATGAAGTACTGCAAGATCAAAACATAAAAGAGAGCATCTTAAAATAGAAGAGCATGATTGTAATACAACAATGCAAGTGACTTCGATAGTACTTCATCCGGACAAGCATTACTGCAGAGGTAAGTGTACCAATTTCAGATAGTGGACCAATGATCTCATCCATCCACTTGTTTATATCAATAAAGAAATGATTTGATCAAAACATTCTTGTATGAAAGGACTAACAAGATGTTGGTCTAGAGGTATAAAATCAGACTAGATACTTAGGATGATCAAAAGATTATGAGTTCGATTCACAAAAGTAACACTGGCATGAACAACCATACACCCCAAAAGAGGATTAATTCCTTACATAAGAAGGTAAGAAATATCCTTACCAAAAAAGGAAAAAAAAATACAATCACAGATATCAGACATATAAGCAAAACCCATTAACCAAAGATGCAACTTTGAAAAGGAAAAAACGGAAGAAAATGAGAGTGAGTACCAAGAAGGAATAAGTTGAAAGAAAGGGTAGTGGGTGTGATCATTAATATGTCATGTAATGTGAATGCCCCTCAAAGGAAGAATGTGAAGAGATAGCGAATGCCCCAAATAAGGAAAAAATGTGAAGAGAGAGGGAATGCATATGGTTCGCGGAAATCAATGCATGAATTAGTGAATCTGGACACACACACTCGAGGACTCATTCCTAATTTTCTCACGAGAGGTGTCATTTGTACACTCAGAAGGACCCAAAAGCTGACGGTGACATTAATATTTTATGTGAAAGAAAGATCTAACTGTTTTAGTTGAGTATTAATTTCTATTACCTATCTAATAAAAAAAACTCCCTCACGACATATGTCAATCTCTTAAGCGCTCATGACATGTGTCAACCTCTCATCAAAACTAAAGGTTCATCATGACATGTGTCAATCTCTCAATGACATGTGTCAATCTCTCAAGAACCCTCATGACATGTGTCAATCTCTCAAGTCCTCATGACATGTGTCAATCTCTCAAGCCTTCATGACATGTGTCAATCTCTCAAGCCCTCATGACATGTGTCAATCTCTCAAACCCTCATGACATGTGATTTATTTAAAAATAAAAGGAATATGATTACCTATACAATATTAAAATATAATGTTAATATAGCAATATTAAAATAATAATAATAATAATATGAATCATAACATATTGTTTGTAGCTTTTTTTAGAGTTAAAATAATATTTATTTTTATATTAATCTTATTTTAGAATCAAATAATAATGAGATTATAAATTTATTGATGATTTTTTTGATTAATAGGATACTACTAACTATATCATGTTATGTATGTGTAAAAAACAATATTGAGAAAGTCGAGTAAGATGTTAAACCAGTAGATGACATATATTAAGTTTATCCGATTTAAATAGTTAAACCGTATAGTTTGACCGTATGATTTTATATATAATTAATAATTTTTAACAATATGAATGCACTGGTAACATATATGGTTTTAATCATGCGAATGCACGAACAACATACATATTCTTAATCATAAATGCACATGTAATATGTGTTCTTAATCATACGGCAAAAAATATCGTGTCGTGCAAATGCACGGGTAACTTGCTAGTTTGAGTGTATAAACAACTACTTTTTTATATTTCCTATTATTTTCATTCCTTCCACACACACTATAGTTTGGTTTAACTCAATCTATTAAGTATCGGTTTAAGTTGAATTTAATTTAGACTATTTTTCAATATAAGATAAGATCAATTAGATTTTACCAACTTTTGAACAAATTAATGAGCTCAATTTATGTTCTTCATCAGCTCGAATGAAGAATGGTGATATTCACGTATGTGTGTATGTATCATGTACTGGTCAACATATGTTGACCCAAAAGAGTATGTTATTCTATATGACATTTATTCTGATTAGTTGAAAAATATATATTTAAGTTTAAAATTTAATAATAAAATATTTTTTTGACTAAACAAATAAAGTGATATATAAAATTACACACTTTTAAGACAAAAGATTGCTCTCTACAAACATACTTGCAAAGATATATAAACATTCAAATTGATTTATATAAAAAAATAATTCTAAAATGTATAATATATTATATTCATATATGTATGTATATATATAATAATAATAATTATTATTATTATAAATATTTGTAAAAAAAAATATGCATACATATTATGTATATATAGACCCAAGTTATATGAATCTAACAAATTGAACTGTGTTTGGCTCAAATTTGAGTCATTATTTAATGAGTTCATTTTTTAGCTCGTTTATTTTATGATATAAATTTATTGAGTTAAATAATGAATCGAGTTTTAAATACTATCAAATTCGTTTAATTATACACCCGGCAATTTATGTTTTTTTATCATTGCTCCACGTCTTATATGAAACTTGTACCAATTAACAAAATGCTTATTGGCCTTTGGTCTTGAAATCTAAGCAATGTTAATCTTAAATTTTGGAGTGAACTTATCCCCAAATCCCATTAGCATCTTGATAATATGTAAGATCATATCAACATTTTTAAAATATATTAAATTTTATCAACATCTTTAAAATATATCAAATCCTATCAGCATTAGCATATCCACAAAATAGTCCCTATCCTAAAGCTCATATTTTCAATTATAAATAGACCCTCATAATCCCTTACAGAAACATAGAGAAAAATTTCAGAAAATGAAATCTCAAATTCCATGTCAACAACTAGCGTCATTCCCCTCTAAATTTTGTGCCTCTCCCCATCATTGGGTTATCATTGCCTCATCGCTATTCCCAGACTTTTATTTTCGTCTGCAATGGGCTTCCCATCTTGTGGTCCATGGTCTTTTAAAATTCCTACCTTAATCAATAAAAAAACAACGATGGCGTCGAACAATAAAGTCAATTTTATTGAATGAGTATTGTCTTCACATACAGGACATGTAAATGTCATTTTGTATTATATTCAGACAGATTACCATAGGCAGGGAAATCACTGATGGTGTCGAATAACAAAACCCTCAAGTTGAAGCTTTCTTCCATATACACATCATATACATTTTATGCATGTCTCCTGCATTTGCTTCAAGTCTTCAATTAATGGAGCCAAATATATGTCTATGTCATTTCCTGGTTGTTTAGGTCCAGAAATTAACATAAATAACATCACATATTTGCGCTTCATGCATAGAGAAGGAGGTAAGTTGTATATCACCAACATAACTAGTCATGTACTGTGGGAGCAACTTTGAACACTATATGGGTTAATTCTATATGTTGACAATGCAAGGTATAGATTTCTTGATTCTTGACCAAAACTAGGATAGTCGTGATCAATTTTTCTCCATTGAGGAGAATCTGAAGGATGTCGAAGTTTGTCATCTTTAATCCTTTTTTCATCATGTCATGTCAACTTCTTTGCATCTTTGGTATTGCTAAACATATGTTTGAATCTTGCTTTGATGGGAAAATATCATACAACCTTTTTGGGAATTAAGTCTTCCTTCTTATATCGTGATGCATTATATTTAGGACAAAACTTTAATGAAGCATACTCATTAAAAATAAGAGGCAAACATTTTCACAAGCATGTATCCTAGTGTAGTCCATGACTATGGAGCGTAACATTTGTTTTGCATCATAGGTTCGAGAAGGGAGCACATTATCTTCCAGCAACATATCCTTCATAAGTGCAAGCAAGTCGGTGAAACTCTTATCAGTTCATCCATTAATAGATTTCAACTTATACAACTTTGACACCGATGTCAATCTTGTGAATTTAGTACAACCATCATATAATGGTTTCTCAGCATCACTTATCAACCTCTGAAACATCTCAGGACAATCCTGAAGATCCTCTTCGACAACATTTGCCATTTCCTCGAAATGATCGTCTTCATATGCATTTTCGTAGTTGTCTTTCATATGCATCTCATCATCACAATCCATAATGTCTCTCTTCTCACCATGTCTTGACCAACATGTGTAGCTTTGGTCAATATTGTGACATACATTAACTCATTTGGAGTAATTCGGTTTGAGTAACAACATCTTAGCAAGGACATACAATTCTATTAGGGTTTTCACATTCTCAATTTCAAACCTAACAAATGATTTCACTTCTTCTTCATACTCCTTCGTCAATCGATTAACACTCATCCATTTTCGATCCATTTTCTATTAAAAAAAATATAATGAGCATAAATCCATAAAGCTTGGAGTTAAGCTCACCAAGTAGAGAAAATATATTATTATGTGATTAAAAATGGGGAACCCTAACTCATAATGTAATGGTCGGAACTCAGAAACTTCAACTCAATACAAGCTTAATGAGTGAAATCACTTTAACTCATTTATACGGAAAATATTTATAACTCAATACAAGCTAAATATAATGTAATTAAAAAAATAAATAATTATAAGGAAAACTAACTTTCAATTCGGTATTGAATGTGTGAATGATGATTTTGAAGTTAAACGACTGAAGAATTTTCGAAATCGGTGTTGAATGATTTTTGTGTTGAATGAGTGAATGATTTTCGGTGTTGAATGAGTAAATGATGATGAGGTTGAATGATTTTCGAGGTCGATTTTGAGAGTAAACGAGTTTTGCTGCTGAGTAAATGAGTGTTGAGATTGCTGAATGTGTGAGAATGTGGGAACATTTTAACTTTTTAGGGTGTGATAGTATATTCAACATCACATAATGAAGATGGTGATGTCAATATACCTAATCAACAACGCCTCCTAAAACTAGCGATGTGAAAGAACTCCCCATTCAAATATAAAAAAGGTAAGTGTTCCACAGCGTAACCAGAAGGAAATGCTATGGAAGATATAATAATTTTTCTACTAATTCATTATTTTTTAATGAAATTCAAATTGGTAGTTACATTATGACATTTGATTAATTACAATTAATTAAATATATATAACAATTAATAATAGCAATAAATAACATTCAAACAATCTAAGAAATGAGAACTCGTTAATCGATTAAGAAATCGACTAAGCATTGCGTTAATTGATTAAGCATTGTGTTAAGCGATTAAATGCAGAGGAAATAGTTTTGTTTCTCATATCGATAATGCTTCTTATCGAATGCGCTGTTGTATAGCTAAAAGAAAATGAATGAGAGATAAGCATTCAACAGCGTTTTTTTATGAATGCGCTGTTAAATCAAACGTAATAAACAGTGCATTGTTAAAAACATGATGTTGTATATGTATAACAATAGCGCATTCATAAAAAAATGTTGTTGAAGACCAATATTCCTAGTTCTACCTAGTTAAGCACACAACAAAAAATAACCTGAATGCATACAGAAACAAAACAGGACAACAAAATGAATGCATACAGAATCACAATTATATGAATACAACTGAATTTCAACTGAATTTATATATTGAACATTAATTTCACTGTAATTTTTACATAAACATTTATTACATACATCAAATCATATACATTATATTGAACATTAATTGAATTCCATAAGCTACAATCTGTGCAAAATTAATCTATTATACCTATGATTTGCCAACAAAACTAAGTACAAACTTTGACCATTGTTCTCTAATCTGGTTGACTTGGTCATCTGTATATGATTTGCCAACAAACTTGATTTCATTAGTTGGCCATTGCTAAATGATCTCATTCATGAATTTCAACACGTAATAGCCACACAATCTATCTGGTTTGTTTGGCAAGGGGTCTACAATTAAAATGAAGTAAACATATAAATATAATCTTAGTTGAAATATGAATACATTACAATATAATTGTTTGAGATAATTTGTGTCAATACCTTCATATGAGTCCACTTGATTTTGTGTTGTGGTAACTTGTTTCTAGGACGATTACAACACTAAACAATAAAAAATGTACTTAATTACTAAACAACTAGGAAAGTGAAAGTGTAATTAAAAGTTTAAACGAGTAGTCCACTTACCTAGAAAACAATTCTTTCATAGTGATGTACTTGTTCGGATCACCATGTGCCAATGAGTCAAAGTATTATATTTCTTCATTGACTTGATTGATGGCAACCAAAAGCCAATGTTGCCTAACAAAATATATGTACATGGTTAGGAAATGTTAAGCACAACAATCATAATAAAGAAAGAAATATAAAAGACAATTAAAAAATGCTCACCCGGTATTAAAAGGTGTCAGAAATAAATCTGCAGCTTCTTTATGAAGGAGGAGAGTATCTGTAATTTGATCTTTCTGTTCCCCAATATTATTTTTATCACTCGACACAAAAGCGGTAAGGTGTAAGGATTTGAACATCCCCTTTTTCTTATTTATCGAAACAAAATTTTCATACAAGTACCTAATATATAACTCAAATATTAGTTAATTATAACACACCGCCATGCAAAAGTGAAAAGTTAAGAAAACATAATTTACGTCATTCATGTTTAATAAACATCTTGGACTTCATTGATGCCAACGTATTCATCAATATGAGGGTTCTAAGAGTATGAGGGTTTATGAGAGTACGAGGGTTTATGAGAGTACGAGGGTTTATGAGAGCATGAGGGTTTGCTGAGAGTACGAGGATTTCTTTTCGATTAAGTTTGAGAGCGTAGAGGAAACTGATTCATGTTTTAGATATTTAAACTGTAGTAGCCATTTAGCAGTGCATATTAATGGTTGCGATGTTGTATTGACTTCTTCAACATCGCATATTAACGTTAGCATTGTTGAATTATTCTCTTCAATAGCGCATATTAAGGATTGCGTTGTTATTGTGTATCTAGCTGTTTACTACTCATTTTCATGAACACATCAACAACGCTGCCTAGATGGTGCACGATTGAATATAATATAATTGACAGCGCTATCTCAACTATGTGTTGTTGAATATAATTTAATTGACAGTGATATCTCAACTATGCACTGTTGAATAGAATCTAAGTGACAATGTTATCGTAATTATGCGTTGTTAAATTGAACGCATTTTCCAAATTAACAGCGTATTCGTAATTATGCGCTGTTAAATTAACATTTTACATAACGAGTAAAAATATATACAACATGAATATACGTTAATTAACATAAAGTTGCAATGAAGTAGATTACTATATAATTGTGTTTATTAATATAAAACTGCAAAATTATATAACATTAAGTTTTATTAAATTGTTTTTTGTTTATTAAGTTTTTTTAATTTGTTTATTAATATGGAACAATAAAAGTATTAAAGAAAATAATCATTCAAATAAATAACAAAAAAATAGAAATTAACATCCAAAATAATTGTACATTGTTCATTCAGAGAGACCAAATACATTATAATGAACTAAATGATTTGGTAGATGATAATATAATGAACTACATGATTTAGTAAATTACAATGAATCGAATGAAACAAACTAGTGAACTAAATGATTTGCAGATTAATCAATGAACTCCATGAATTGCAAATTAATCAATGAACTTAATGATTTGTAGATTAATTAATTTTTCATTACACACAAATCTTGTATAACAATCACTTTCTTTTTGAAATTAGGGTCATTTTTTAAAATCAAAATATGTTAAAGACCTCATTGACAAGATTTCAATGATGGAAATCAATGAACTGATTGATTTGGTAGATGAATAAACTAAATAATCTGCACATTAAATCTTCATCTCACGCAAATCTTATGAAATCTTATGAACTAAATAACAACCACTTTCCTTATGAAATCTAGGTCCTTTTGCCAAATGAAAAGATGTTAAAGACCTTCTTGACATGATTCTGAAACAAAAACACAACTTTAACATTTTTAACACTTTTTTTCTCTTTTTGCCTCTCTAATGTATTGCTCTCTTTTTGTCTATCTTCATGAACATACTCCTACAAAAACACATACTCTTACTTATGAAATAGAACATGAAGTGAACCACGATATTTATAGATGAACAATCATTAATATTTCAAGAAACAAAGAGACGCATAATTATTCAACCATTAATATTTCAACAAACGAAGAGACACATAACCACTCAACCATTAATATTTCAACAAACGAGAGACGCATAACTACTCAATCATTAATATCTCTAACACTTAAAAAGTCGTATAAAATCAACAACGCATAATTAGGAAAACGTTATTACTATGTAATCTTCAACAACGCTTTCTTATTTATGCGCTGTGAAATTTATTAACATTAACATCGCTTTCTATCAAATACATTGTTAAACATAACTCATTCAAGTCAACGCTGACGTTACTGATGTTCAATAGTATTGTGTCAAGAATGTGTTGTGGAAGTTACACACATTGACAATGTTTGATTTATTATGCGTTGTTGATGTTTTTCGCATCGTTTTCAACAACGTCGTTCAAAATTGCACTGTTGAATGACCGTTGTATATTACGATATCCAGCGTAGTGTATGTTCATAGTCTCTGATAAAATGATATTTAATATCTTTAGGCTTAGCTCTAGAGTGTTGAATCAGATTTTAGACAAGCTAATAGCACTAGTTATCACACTAAGTTGAAATATTATTCTAAAAAATAGAATAATCTTCTATTTGGTATTTTACTCATAGTTGATATGAACAACGACTGGCAAAAACAACCTACTGAGCCTTAACAATTGATAATGTAATTGTGTTTTGCATTTTTATTTATCAAAATATTGTGTTTGATCCAACAAAAGGAAATCCACAAAAGGTGTTTTTTCTAGTAACTCTATCCCCAACGAAGTTAGCATCAAATAAATCAACTAGCCTTAAATATTTGACTTTCTCATAAAATAGATCAAGATTAGTTGTGCGAATGACATATATGAAATTATTTTGACTTTCTACATAATTTCTTTTTGCCTTTATGATTCAAAAGAGTCTTCAGATATGTCGATGAGGTTTTTACTCATCTTGGTTCAAATAGGTCAGCTCTTCATTTTTATATTATTGTCATCTTGAATTCTTAATTCTAAACTTTGTTGATTTGTCACAACTATGTGCTAGTGAGAGTATTCTAGTTCAATGAACACAAGCAATTAATGAATACAAACATGTATTGAACACAGATGAGTCTTGAACATAGACAAATTAATTTTCATTTTCAGATAATTGTAAAAATAGACTTTTATCCTTGTCTTAAGGATATATGTATATGTATAAATGATTATATTCTGGAGATAATGTTTCATCAATTTAAACATTTTGTTGCACTTGTCAGATTTATGTACACTTAAAATAAACAGGTGAGAAAGTTCAGTTAGTTCAATATAATCTTACTTATTTGGGGTTATGAAAACTTTGTGCATTATCACTTATAATGTGTTCCTCAAATCTTAACACTGGTTTCCATACACATTCTGCAAAGGAACAGACTTATACTCAGATAAGTTTACACCTGCTTTGTAAAAAAACGGGCAATCATTCACACAATAATCAATCTTCACAGCCTTCAAACCTAAGTTAGGCTTCGTAATAGTATTTTGAAGCTACATAAACAGGCATTTGTTCATAAAAGTCAATTTCGTAGCTGCTTCAGAAATGCGTTGGTTTTTTTTTGTACTATCAAAGATATTCATTTACCCTATATGAATAAGGAACTAATTCTTTTTGCGTGCGTAATTGTCCCTCCCAACAAGTTCCTCAACAAAGGTGTAACAAAATCATTGGGCTTCTGCATTTGGAACCTCTTCCTCATTGAACGTCTAATTGCTCGCATTAACATTGACATTGGGGTCATCGACATTTGGCATAAAAGCGTCATGAACCATCTAATACATTGACAAAAAATGAACTTCATTATACACATGACAATTACTAATTGCATGACCCCATTACATGTTAAGTCCAGACGTAATATTTTGGCATAAACCAAATGCTGGAATATATAAATTTTCAGTTAAGAGAAATCCAATTGGTATTATAAATATGATAGGCATCATTTTATCGTTGACACTTATTTCCTCCATTGTAAAAAAGAATAGGATGCATTTATAATTACTTAAGCTAACAACATGAAAAATGAAGTAACGAGGGATGCTAATCAACAATATAATGAGGTGGAGGAACACTGGATGTAGAGAAATGATGATGGTCGAGGTGGA
Source organism: Lupinus angustifolius (assembly GCF_001865875.1). Taxonomy (NCBI): domain Eukaryota; kingdom Viridiplantae; phylum Streptophyta; class Magnoliopsida; order Fabales; family Fabaceae; genus Lupinus; species Lupinus angustifolius. The sequence continues at coordinate 28,967 of NW_017719037.1, forward strand.
TGGAGAGGAACCCTCGCGGTAGAAGTGGATGGAGGGGAACCCTGACCGTAGAAGTGGATGGAGGGGAACTATGGTGGTGGATGCTGACAGAGCTCGTCCTACTATCTTATGAATGATACTCATCTCCATTAATGAAGAAAAAAGTAATTGATTTTGTACTTTGTTTCAAAGTCACAAATGTCATATCATTATATTTTAATGGATAAAAATGTCATATCATATTATTTTTTATTTTTTCCTTTACTTTTGATGTACTTCCATCTCCATTAATGAAGAGGACCCTAACAGATATCTTATAGATTCTATGAGGAAAAAAATTGGGTCCAAAATTATAAAAAAAAAGGATTAGTAATGTGAATTTTGTGTATTAAAGTTTGAACAAGATTGAGAGTACAAAATAAAATTGTGAGATCCAAATAAATAAAAATAAGTAAATCGTACACATTTACATCAAAAGAATTTAATCATATTATTTTATAATAAATTTAAAAAAAAAATATGCCTAAGATAAATTCTGCTAATGGAAGGTACAATTTCTTTTGAATCTAATATATTTTTTTAGACTAACTTATAAATTAACCTTAAATAACCTCATACTTTATTCGTGTCATATCATACCTTATTTTAATTATATATTAATCATGTGGTAATATAAAATAATAATTATTTTATGTAAAAAAATATTTGGGTCCTTTTAAACTATGGATCTTGTACCGCACACATGTAACACACCCTGTAGGGTAGGCCTGGATGCAGAGGAATTAACTGGTGGACAACGGAAGTGGAGAAACATATAGCCATGAGTCCATGACGATGGTGGCAGATTGGACAACTTGGACAAAGTTGGCAATAATGACATCAGCTTGGAGGAACATGGGGTGGCAGGTTTGTGAGATGAAAGTACGGAACAGTGAAAAATCTGGTTTAAATTTGTATAGTAAGTGTTAGTGTTTTAAATTATGGTTACGGTCGCGATAGCGGTTGCGGTTATTGCGATTACGGTCATTGCGACCGTTGCGATGCGGATTGCGGCCATTGCGGTGTGAATTATTTTGTGAGAAAAATCATATTTTTGACATCGATGAGGTCTGATGCGGTTCCGTTGCGACCCGATGCGGTCCAATTGCGGTTTGATGCAATTGCATCGCGGCCTTTTGCGGTTGCATCACTGTGAATCGGGATCACACCGCAATTGCGATGTGATGCGGTTGCGGCAGTCACCGCAACCGCAATTTGTGGTCGCATCGCGTCATGCGGTCCGCAATTTGATACACTAGTAAGTGCTAATTGCTTATGGAATGTAGCATCTAGAGTGAGTAGGAGCCGACTTTGCTCGCTCGCCCGATATAATTTGATCATGATCAGATCCAAATAGGGTTGAGTCTCATCTAATCTAGAGTTGGATTCCGGTTCAAAAATTAGACTCAGACAATATTTCGGACCGCGTAGGGACCAAACATAATCCATCTCATTATCACTCACTTATCATGTTTGTATGTTTCTCTATTCAATTATATATAGAGTAATGTCAAAATTATAATTGATTCTAAAGACCTGGTATTTAAGCGTGTCTGTTAAGACCCACCTCTCTTTCCTGGGAGCTTTCCTGGTGTATGTTCACGGACTACGATACTGTTCTGGTATACGGTTATCATGGCGAGTGCTAAATTTGATTTGGAGAAATTTAATGGAGAAAATGATTTCAACCTATGGCGATTGAAGATGAAGGCTCTACTAGTTCATCAAGGCTTGGGAAAAGCCTTGGAAGGTAGAAACAAGTTACCACAGAGTCTGACCGAGGACGAGAAGGATGAAAACCTGGAAAAAGCACATAGTGCAATTTTGTTGTGCTTGGGAGATGAAGTTCTACGAGAAGTGTCAGATGAAACTACAGCTGCTTCATTATGGTTGAAGCTGGAAAGCCTGTATATGACGAAGTCACTCACCAACAGGCTGTATTTGAAGAAAAGAATATATACCCTTCAAATGCAGGAAGGAAAACCCATAAAAGATCATCTGGATGAATTTAACAAAATTATTCTTGATCTAAAGAATATTGATGTTAAAATTGAAGATGAAGACCAAGCAATTCTTCTACTATGTTCCCTTCCAAGTTCTTATGAGCACTTCATCGACACCATGATGTATGGTCGAGAAGATCTGACCTTAGACGAAGTAAAGGCGGCGTTGCACTCAAAAGAACTGAAGAAAAGAGTATCATATTCGAGATCTGAAGGCTCAGGTGATAGTCTTTTTGCCAGAGGAAGAACAGAGAGGCGAAATCAATTTGGTGAAAGAGGGAAATCTAGGTCCAAGTCTAAAGCGAAACCTAGAAAGTATAAATGTTTTCATTGTCATAAGGAAGGTCATATAAGAAAGAATTGTCCAGAGCGCAAAGGCAAGGAAAAGATTTGTGAATATGGAGATGCAGCTGTAGCAAATGACTATGATAGTGCAGATGCACTAATAGTCTCAGAGCACGATTCAAAAGATGAATGGGTACTTGATTCTGGATGCTCATATCACATGTGTCCCATTAAGGATTGGTTTTCAACTTACCAACCCTTAGATGGGGGCAAGGTCCTTTTGGGAAATAATGCTCCCTGCAAGGTCATTGGCATCGGCTCAATTAGAATCAAGATGTTCGATGGAATCGTAAGGACGTTGACAGATGTAAGGCATGTTCCAGAATTGAAGAAAAATCTGATTTCCTTGGGAACACTAGATTCAAAAGGTTATAGCTACAAAGGTGAAGGTGGAGCTATAAGAATATCTAAAGGCGCTATGGTTGTAATGAAAGGAAAGAAAGAGAATAGTCTCTACATGCTACAAGGAAACACAATCACGGGTGTTGCTGCTGTCTCATCAACAAGTGATTATGATGTCACCAAATTGTGGCATCTAAGAATGGGTCATGTTAGTGAAAGAGGCCTAGCCGAGTTGGCCAAGCAAGGATTGCTATGTGGTCAACAAGTCGGGAAGGTAGACTTCTGTGAACATTGCATTTTTGGGAAGCAATGTCGAATAAAATTCAACAATGCAGTTCATCGAACAAAAGGCACGTTGGATTATGTACATTCTGACTTGTGGGGTCCTTCCCAAGTACCTTCTCATGGTGGTAGGAGATATATGCTAACTTTCATTGATGATTATTCAAGGAAGGTTTGGATCTTCATTTTGAAACACAAAAGTGAAGCATTTGTGAAGTTCAAGCAGTGGAAAACCTTGATCGAAAAGCAAACTGGGAGGAAGATCAAGCGACTGAGAACTGACAATGGCCTAGAGTTTTGTAGCAGAGAATTCGGAAACTTTTGCAAGGATCATGGTATTGTCAGACATTATACTGTGAGGCACACTCCTCAACAAAATGGACTTGCAGAACGGATGAACAGAACCTTACTTGAAAGGACAAGGTGTATGTTGTCAAATGCTGGATTGCCAAAACAATTCTGGGCGGAAGCTGTCAATACAGCTTGTTACTTGATCAACAGATGTCCATCAACGGCTATTGACTTTAAAACTCCAGAAGAGATGTGGTCGGGTGTTCCTGCAAATTATGATAATTTGAGGATATTTGGTTGCCCTGCATATGCTCATAACAAAGAAGGAAAACTTGATGCAAGAGCATTGAAATGCATTTTTCTTGGATATCCTGATGGTGTAAAAGGATATAAGTTGTGGTGGCCAGAGAAAAGAAAATGTATTATCAGTAGGGATGTTACTTTTAATGAAGCTGAAATGCTAAAGCCTCATAAAGAGTCTTCAAGTGAAAACAAAGACCCTAGTATCTCGGAGAAGGTGGAGTTTGAGGTGGAGTTTGAGGTGGAGCCAACGAAGGAAAATACATTTGATCAAGAAGAAGAAGTTCATGATGCATCTACTAGTAGTGATGTATCCCAATTGCAACATTATCAGTTGGCTAGGGATAGGCAAAGGAGACATATAAAACCTCCTGAGAAATATGGTTATGCTGATCTGGTGTCTTATGCTCTAAATGTTGCTGATGATATCAGCAATTGTGAGCCACAATCATATGAAGAAGCTATCAACAATAAAGAAGCTTCCAAATGGATTTCTGCCATGAGAGAGGAAATTGAGTCTCTTCATAAGAATCATACTTGGGTTCTTGAGAAACGACCAAAGTCTCAAAAGGTTGTTGGATGCAAATGGGTCTTCAAGAAGAAGGAAGGAATTCCTGGAGTTGAAGATGCAAGATTCAAAGCGCGATTAGTGGCCAAAGGTTTTACACAAAGAGAAGGAATTGATTTCAATGAAGTTTTCTCCCCTGTGGTAAAACATAGCTCTATTCGCATCCTACTTGCCATTGTAGCTCAATTTGATATGGAACTTGAGCAACTAGATGTCAAAACAGCATTCTTGCATGGTGAGTTGGAGGAACAAATCTATATGAAACAACCTGAAGGATTTGAAGTTCAAGGGAAGGAAGATCATGTTTGCTTACTGAAGAAATCCTTATATGGCTTAAAACAATCTTCTAGACAGTGGTATCGACGGTTTGACACCTTCATGCTCGAAAATGGCTATTGTAGAAGTGAGCATGATAGTTGTGTCTACTACAAGAAGCTGGCAAATAAGTCATTTATCTATCTCCTTCTTTATGTTGATGACATGTTGATCGCATGTAAGAACATGTCAGAAATAAAAAGCTTAAAAGCTCAATTGAGCTCAGAGTTTGAAATGAAGGACTTAGGAGCTGGAAGGAAAATTCTAGGAATGGAGATTCAGAGAGATAGAAAAGAAGGGACGCTCTTTCTATCACAAAAGAAGTATATTGAGAAAGTGTTGGAACGATTTGGCATGCAAAATGCTAAACCAGTCACTACTCCATTGGCGTCTCATTTCAAACTTTCAATGGCCTTGTGTCCACAAACTGAGAGCGAAAATGAGGAGATGTCAAGTGTACCTTATGCTAGTGCAGTTGGCAGTCTTATGTATGCCATGATATGCACTAGACCAGATATTGCACAAGCAGTAAGTGTGGTAAGTAGGTATATGGCAAGTCCTGGTAAAGTTCACTGGAAGGCTGTGAAGTGGATTATGCGCTACCTAAAGGGTACCATGGATATTGGCTTATTGTATGGAAAAGTCAAAGGTGTTGGAAGTAAGGTCATCGGATATGTTGACTCAGATTATGCCGGAGATTTGGATAAGCGAAGATCACTCACTGGATATGTTTTTACACTGTGTGGTTGTACTGTTAGTTGGAAAGCAACACTACAATCAATTGTTGCTTTATCTACAACTGAAGCGGAGTACATCGCAGTAACAGAAGCTGTAAAGGAAGCCATTTGGGAGAAAGGTCTAATTGAAGAGTTGGGTATACAACTAGAAGAAACAACCATCTACTGTGATAGTCAAAGTGCTATACATCTCACAAAAAATCCAATGTATCATGAAAGAACAAAACATATTGATGTTCGGATGCACTTTATCAGAGATATCATTGAGAAAGGAATTGTTAAAGTGGAGAAAATACCCAGTGCAAATAATCCTGCTGACATGATGACGAAACCAGTTCCAACAACGAAGTTCAGGCATTGTCTGGACTTGATTGATGTCCAGAATCTCTAGTGGGCATGAAGAAGAGCAACATGAAAATAGTTATGATAGTCTTTTAGCCAAGGTGGAGATTTATTAAATATTGGCTTAAAAGAAAAAGAGAATGATGTGGCAAAAGAAGTGGCTATGATGAAACATTCTTGTGGCCAAGTAAAATGAGTGGCTATAGTGTAACCTCTTTTGTAGCCAATGAGAAGAAGAGGTTGTGGTGAAGCATCTTTGTTTTTGGCCATAGGATCCTCAAGGCTTTGGCTATAAATAGGAATGCTCCAAGCCATTGTAAGACACACCAATATTCTAGCCTTAGTGCATATTCTCTCTTCTTCTCTTGTTCTAATATTGTGAGGAATATTTTAGTGTTTAAGATATAAGTGAGTGAGAGTGATATTGGGTGTACTTGGGTTTTGGGAAGTGAGTGAAACACTTGAGTGAACTTGTAATTCTCTTTTATCATAGTGATAATATCATTGTTGCTCTTCAACCGTGGACGTAGGCAAATTGCTGAACCACGTTAATTTCTCGGTGTCATTTTCTCTATTATATTTTCTCCATATGTCTTCCGCATCAACAAACTGGTATCAGAGCTCGTAGAGCTCTTGCATGCTAAGCCGTACGATCTAAAAGAAAATTCTTAGTATGCTCTGTGTTTGCAGCATTGTCTGATCTTACACACCAGAAAAGAATTGTTCTTGTTACTAGAAAGGTATAATAGTGTGAAAGTGCATGTCTAGGAAAGTTCTGTCTTAGGAAAGACCTGGTATTTAAGCGTGTCTGTTAAGACCCACCTCTCTTTCCTGGGAGCTTTCCTGGTGTATGTTCACGGACTACGATACTGTTCTGGTATACGGTTATCATGGCGAGTGCTAAATTTGATTTGGAGAAATTTAATGGAGAAAATGATTTCAACCTATGGCGATTGAAGATGAAGGCTCTACTAGTTCATCAAGGCTTGGGAAAAGCCTTGGAAGGTAGAAACAAGTTACCACAGAGTCTGACCGAGGACGAGAAGGATGAAAACCTGGAAAAAGCACATAGTGCAATTTTGTTGTGCTTGGGAGATGAAGTTCTACGAGAAGTGTCAGATGAAACTACAGCTGCTTCATTATGGTTGAAGCTGGAAAGCCTGTATATGACGAAGTCACTCACCAACAGGCTGTATTTGAAGAAAAGAATATATACCCTTCAAATGCAGGAAGGAAAACCCATAAAAGATCATCTGGATGAATTTAACAAAATTATTCTTGATCTAAAGAATATTGATGTTAAAATTGAAGATGAAGACCAAGCAATTCTTCTACTATGTTCCCTTCCAAGTTCTTATGAGCACTTCATCGACACCATGATGTATGGTCGAGAAGATCTGACCTTAGACGAAGTAAAGGCGGCGTTGCACTCAAAAGAACTGAAGAAAAGAGTATCATATTCGAGATCTGAAGGCTCAGGTGATAGTCTTTTTGCCAGAGGAAGAACAGAGAGGCGAAATCAATTTGGTGAAAGAGGGAAATCTAGGTCCAAGTCTAAAGCGAAACCTAGAAAGTATAAATGTTTTCATTGTCATAAGGAAGGTCATATAAGAAAGAATTGTCCAGAGCGCAAAGGCAAGGAAAAGATTTATGAATATGGAGATGCAGCTGTAGCAAATGACTATGATAGTGCAGATGCACTAATAGTCTCAGAGCACGATTCAAAAGATGAATGGGTACTTGATTCTGGATGCTCATATCACATGTGTCCCATTAAGGATTGGTTTTCAACTTACCAACCCTTAGATGGGGGCAAGGTCCTTTTGGGAAATAATGCTCCCTGCAAGGTCATTGGCATCGGCTCAATTAGAATCAAGATGTTCGATGGAATCGTAAGGACGTTGACAGATGTAAGGCATGTTCCAGAATTGAAGAAAAATCTGATTTCCTTGGGAACACTAGATTCAAAAGGTTATAGCTACAAAGGTGAAGGTGGAGCTATAAGAATATCTAAAGGCGCTATGGTTGTAATGAAAGGAAAGAAAAAGAATAGTCTCTACATGCTACAAGGAAACACAATCACGGGTGTTGCTGCTGTCTCATCAACAAGTGATTATGATGTCACCAAATTGTGGCATCTAAGAATGGGTCATGTTAGTGAAAGAGGCCTAGCCGAGTTGGCCAAGCAAGGATTGTTATGTGGTCAACAAGTCGGGAAGGTAGACTTCTGTGAACATTGCATTTTTGGAAAGCAATGTCGAATAAAATTCAACAATGCAGTTCATCGAACAAAAGGCACGTTGGATTATGTACATTCTGACTTATGGGGTCCTTCCCAAGTACCTTCTCAAGGTGGTAGCATATATATGCTAACTTTCATTGATGATTATTCAAGGAAGGTTTGGATCTTCATTTTGAAACACAAAAGTGAAGCATTTGTGAAGTTCAAGCAGTGGAAAACCTTGATCGAAAAGCAAACTGGGAGGAAGATCAAGCGACTGAGAACTGACAATGGCCTAGAGTTTTGTAGCAGAGAATTCGGAAACTTTTGCAAGGATCATGGTATTGTCAGACATTATACTGTGAGGCACACTCCTCAACAAAATGGACTTGCAGAACGGATGAACAGAACCTTACTTGAAAGGACAAGGTGTATATTGTCAAATGCTGGATTGTCAAAACAATTCTGGGCGGAAGCTGTCAATACAACTTGTTACTTGATCAACAGATGTCCATCAACGGCTATTGACTTTAAAACTCCAGAAGAGATGTGGTCGAATGCTCCTGCAAATTATGATAATTTGAGGATATTTGGTT
>NW_017719038.1:0-24754 GCF_001865875.1 Lupinus angustifolius
AATCTATATGAAACAACCTGAAGGATTTGAAGTTCAAGGGAAGGAAGATCATGTTTGCTTGTTGAAGAAATCCTTATATGGCTTAAAACAATCTTCCAACAAGTGGTATCAGAGCCGATGGTTTGGCTGGGACATGGTGGACTCAAGGGGGAGCGAACCAGAAAGTGTGTGGTGCCCACACTTGAGGGGGAGATTGTTGGGTTTATTCAAGTGTGAAGTCCCACATTGGATATGCGGGGAGGAGTGAAAGAGTTTATAAGAAGGAAAGGCCCATGGAACTAATGCCTTAAGGTTTTGGTTCAAGACATGGTGTCTCACTTGTGACTCTTGACTCTTCTCATACCCATGTAAAAATGGAACTCCCCGGTGGTTGGAGGCTCCCCGGTCGCAGTCTAGTCCAACAGAGACTTATCTGTATTCAAGATTCATCTTAATTCAAGGTCCATTTGTATATAAAATCAAATTTCATATATTTAGAATACCTTTCTATAAAAAATCATCTATGTTCAAGATCTGTATGTGTTTAAGAGTTGTCTCTATTCAATGTCCATCTATGATCAAGGTCTGTCTATGTTCGATGCTTGTCTGCATTTAAGATTCATCTTAATTCAAAATCCATTTGTATTCATGACCCGTCTATGTTCAAGACATGTCTAAATTCAAGTCTTTTTTGCATACAACATATTTGTGCAATTGGCCAACATTTTCAAGCAAGAATGCTTCTTTGAGATAAATACACTCTTAATTTAAAGAAATCAAGTCTTCAATCAGAAAAAAATGAAGACCAACTTATTTGAATTAAGAAATAATAGAAGATCATTTCTAAAGATGTCATTTGAATAAAAAAGTAGGAAGAACTATTCAATGGGCAAACTCATTCAACCCATCTACTTCTATAGAATGTAAAAGATACTTTATTACTACAAAAGGAAGTTGATTATACAAAGTATAAAAGAAGTTTGTTAGGTCACCACTTTTGAGACTACCACATTTTTTCTCTTGTCAAAAAACTTCAACAACCATAAAACATGAAATGTCCATATCAGAATGACTATGATGCATTAAAAGAGCTATAAAAAATTCAATAAAAAATCAAGTTGAAGGGAAGTTAGAGGCTCAACCAATATTAATTTTCAGAAACATCTCTAGGAGAACTTGAACAACTACATTAATAACTATAATAATTGTCTCATCTATAAATAGTTTTCATATTTAAAAAGAAGAAGAACATATGAGAATACATAAAAATCTGAATATCATTTAAAGTTCTCATTTATTTTAAACAATTTGCCCATCTTTTATTTGATAACATCAAGTTAAATTGAACAGTTCAATTATTTTATAATAAATTCACAATCTTTCTCTTTCATATTTATTTCATTCTTTGAGTGTTACTAAGAGACTTGAAACTTTTTAAAACCATTTCTTTTAACACAAACCATTATCGAGTGTTGATCCTAGAGAGACTAAATTTGTAAACAATACTTAAGTTGTTGAGTCTAAGAGACCATTGTTAAGTACCAAAAATCACATTAATTCATAAGGATAATTTAACACTTTTCGATTCTAAATACATACTTTATGTAATCATAGTTGAGATTTTGATATTAATTTATATCAATCCCATTTTCCAAGCTTCTTTATGTGTTTCAGGCTAAAAATGATGAATTGGGTCGAGAATGGACCAAATTGAACTAAGCATGCAAAAACATCAAATCAGCTCCACTGTACTCAATGCAAGAGCTGAACTCAGCATAGTGGGTTGAGCATGGAAAGCCACGCTAAGCATGGAAGAAGCCAGGTAAAAGGTCGGAATTGAATTGTGGTGCGCTCAGTGCACCATTGTTGCGCTGAGCGCATAAGCCAAGATCTAGAAACATAAAAGGAGTTCCATATGCCATTTTAAATATACTTTTCATATATTTACCTAGGGAGTTATGAACCGAATTTCTGAACTTTGTATTTTCTTAAGAATGATTTCTAATCTTCTTAGTTTTTAGATTTATGTAAGTTTGAAATAGGATGTAAAGTTTACGAAGTAAGAATAATGAGGATTTTTGAAGTCATGGAGAAATTTACACATGTCCACGAATTCAAGTACTGAATTTCATTGGCGTTGAAGTTATGTATGAAAATATGTAATTAGATAGCTTCTTAGTCGGGATTGATTTAGTTACCCACTGATCTATTTTGTAATTTGATTTACAAGTGAAATGACATGATTTTTATGAATGATTTTTGTTGTGCTTTTAATGCTTACTTTGTATTTGACGAAATGCTTAGTCTGATTTTGTGAAAAGAATCTTGTGAAGAAATTCTGATTTGAAAGTCCAAAGTAAATAATTCATCATTTACGCGTAAAACTAGATATAGTTGCATATTTAATTGTCACAACGAATGGGTTTTCTCATATGTTTGCTAGACATGAATTCATATTTATATTGAAAAATCTCAAACTTGACGATGTGTATTACTAGACATAGAGGCACATTTGATGGTTCATGATTCATAATTTTATTGATTTAATTGCTAGACATAGAGTTAAGTTGGTAAAGTGTTAGTATAGACGAAGATATTGGTAGCTAACACATTTGAGGGTTCGCATTAATCTCAACTCACATGCATAATTGCTAGCCATAGAAGTATGCATGTGTGTCATAATCATTTATCTTATGTTTAAGGTTTAGACTTTATTTTATGAGTTGCTAAGTAAACAAAAGCATTAACTCTTAGTGCATTTGAGGTCAAATATTGTGTGAAATGATATTTGTTTCATTGTTTGTGTTGGGAATGCTATATTGCACTAGTCTCACATTGTCTAGTATTGGAATAGAGTAGAGTAACCAATGTTATATATTGGACTCAAGTCCCTTATTATAATGTGCACTAGATATAAGTACCAAATAGAAACACCACATGGGCAGGTGGGCCCATGAGTGTGCTAGGGGTTATAATCCTTATTCTCTAATGATATCCTGGTAGCTGCTCAGTGCTCCCAAGGATGTACGCACAATTGGTCGAACCCCGTTAACAAATTCTCTTGTTTCTTCTCTTCTATTTATTCTATACACATTATTTGATTGCTTGTGGCAACGCTACGCAATGATCGCTTCCGCTGCACCAACAATTGGTATCAGAGCCAATTCGTATATGGCTCTTAACCCAGACGTCAGATAATGGCTAAAGAGGGTGAAGGTGTGGTGGCTAGACAAGGTGTGTCAAAGGTAGTGGCAAAGATAGAGTAGATGAGTTGAAGGTGAAAGAAACATGGCAGAACTGTGGTGTGGGCAATGTATGTGTTGATCCAGAACCTCATAAGTTCATGTATTGGGTTAGGATCAAGGTGGAGATAAAGACTCATGTGTTGAGTTTAACCAAGAGACAGATACTGACAATATCTCTCTAGATGTTGAGAGAATGTTCTCATTTGAGATGAGAAGTGGAATATCCTAATGGCGTGTCTGAGACATCATAGTGAAGGATGTTAATTGTTAGCAGATCTACAAAAACACATAGGCACTGTCTGACTTTGATGTAGGATGTAACATGGGCGTTGACTTTGATACAAGTTGTAACAGGAGCATTGGTAGAGATACAAGGGGTGTGACATGAGCATTGGCTTGGATGCAAGGATGTGACACAGACATTAGTTAGCATTGACACAAGGTGTATGGGTATACTCCTTATGGTGGAGTATGATAGTTCTTTTGAACTAGGATTGTCGGAGTAGACAATGGTAGTAGAGATCGAGGCTTTCCAAGGAAGCTCCAATGTTCAGTTTGACTGAGTATTGAAGAGGACGATTGTTGGTGAACTTTTGGATAGAGATTCCAATATATCGAAAGACTTCCTAGCAATAGGTGGCTAGGCGACATGTTCCATTTGATGCGGTACGGGAAGCTGCACTACAAGTTTGGAGAGCTAGGCTCATGATAACATCGTCAAGGATACTCAGAAGGTTTATGCTGTAGGGAAGCAGTTAAAGAGAATTAGACATTGAACAATGTGAAATCATATATTCGCTAAGGTGGAGATTCTTGTGTAGATTTCCTAAGGAACGATATATTCTTCTATTTCAATCAAGGTGGAGATTGTTGGGAATGCTTGAAATATGTTATTGTATTAGTCTCACATTGTCTAGTGTTGGAATAGAGTAGAGTAACCAATGTTATATATTGGACTCAGGTCCCTTGTTATAATGTGTACTAGATATAAGTACCAAATAGAAACACCCCATGGGCAGGTGGACCCATGAGTGTGCTAGGGTTTGTAATCCTTATTCTCTAATGATATATTGGTAGCCGCTCAGCGCTCCCGGGAACGTAGGCACAATTGGCCAAACCTCATTAACAAATTCTCTTGTTTTTTCTCTTCTATTTATTCTATGCACATTATTTGATTGCTTATGGTCAACGTTGTACAACGATCGCTTCCACTGTACCAATAGTTTGATTATTTGTCGATTTACTGGTATGAATAGTTAGTCAATCCCACTTCCAAACTCCAACACTATTATTATAAAAACTTTTCCAAAACCAACCAACAAACTGAAAAACCTTTTGAAAACCAGCTTAAAGTGGTAATTTGATTTTGAATTGTTGAGTTAGCAAGTTCATGTGGATACAATAACCGCTTACCCCTTTTTACTTGTTTGTGACAATCAAGATTGTATTTTTACACCTATTTGCTTGATCTAGTAGCTATATGTGCAAGGAATATTTGTTGTTGTAATCAATGTTGGATTATAGTGAAATATTTATGTTGCCAAGAAACTAAATGTACCCTACAACTTTGGGTAAACCAATATTAATATAAGTTTCAATTTTCTATCTCTAAACTCCGTACAATTTAAGTTTATATAATTGTTTTTTAATCCGTGGAGTTTTGATTCTGCATTACCAACAAGTTATTTTCTCAAACATCATTTAAACTCTTTTATTATCTCACTAAATAGTCGTCTAAAAATTCTCATGAAAACAATTGAGTCAATTGTCTAAACTATATTTGTGATCAAAATTGTTATATATGCCAAAAATGTTTTAAAGTGTAATTTATACTTAGGAAACACAATCTAGCCTCTTCTTTTATTACTTTTGGTTATTCCATATTATTGGGTATATCAAAGTGTGAAACCTAAAGGTGGATATGAGGGAGCAAGAAGAAGAGTTTATAAGTGGAAACCACTTCCTTGTGATTGTTTCTCAATATTCTCAATAGTTTTTTCTTAAACTCGTTGAATGAAGCTATTAGTCTATCAGAGGCACCATCACTTACTTAGGCCTTTCCCCCAATGCTTTCCACCACTAGATGTAGAACCATTTCCTTGTGATTGATTATTTAGCCTGGTCACCTAAGCAGTGTCATATAAGTAGGAGTTTCAGATGTTATTGATTCAAAGATGTTTTCATCCTCATCCAAATTTACAATGGGCTCATTCTCTAATATTGTGTCATAAAGCTCTTTCTCCATTTTGTCAGCGGCACCAGCAGGATTTTCTGCATTAGCACCAGTTAAATTATCCTTTCCGCATAGACTATCCAAGGTATAAAAATGAGGAAATGATTTGCCTTACAAGCCAATTGTTTTTGGATGGGACTACGTTGAAGAAAAAATGTTATAAAATATGCATATAATTTAAAGTATATAAGAAAAACCATATTTATATCTTGTGAAAGTGAGAAATGATTTATTATAGATTACCTTGCACCATTGTTTGTATATTTCCTTCTTCACTACAATCATCTTCCTATTATGGTCCCATCCAAATCCGCATTGACCCAACATATTTTTAATAATATTGTATTGGCATTTCAAATGCTTCACTCTTGATTTAACATGAGGGCTAGCTTTAAGTGTGCAATTTGGAATTATCTCACCAATTAATTTCTCATAAAATTGATAATTATGATGGAGTAAGTTGATCCCCACTCGTCAAAATAAAGACTCCATCAAAGTTGGATCATCTTCCGAGGTACATTGTCGCTTTTTAAGCTTTGAAGGTTGAAATTCAGACTGCTCCTCCATTAGTCTAACAACTCAACAAGTATGCAAATAAAATTAAAGACAATGTATAAATAAGGATTTTTAAAACAAATGCAATAATTCATAACTAAATTAAGTTCAAACATTATGTGCTAATAATGTCTTTATTTAATGAAACTTGCAAGTCATAAGCTATTCAGTAGTACACTTTTTAACATAAAAATCATACCACAAATATATACAACATTGAGCATATGATTTTCAATGATTTCCACCCCTCCATATATTGAACATTTTCAATGCTAAATTATCTTTTCATTGACCTCATGCATCATTTAGCTCCACATTAGTGATCATATCACCATCTATGACATCATTAGAGGATTCAACTTCTCCAAAATTACTTTCTAAAGGATCCATACTTATTTGCTTATGAATATGATTATGTGGAAAGCAACAAGCGTTTATTATTCTTCCTTGAGTTTTAATAGGATTAAAAGACTTCTCTATTAATATCGTCCAACATCCTTTCAACAACCCAAATCACCTTTCTATTGCGTTCCTAGCTGAAGAATGTTTCTTATTATAAAATTCCTTAGGTGTTGTCGGTTGTGAGCCATTTGTCCACTTGTTGAGGTGATATCCTTGGCCTCTGTGAAGAGTAAGAAACTCTTCTCTATTCATATAGCCAACATCATTAAAGTTATTATCATATAACACATATATGACAAGTACACTTCTTATATAAATTAATATTATTATACATTGAGGAACTCTTAAGCCATTTGAATTGGAAAGAGCATATTTGAGGACCCTAGAGTATGCAGTTGAACCCTACCACACAACCGAAAGATATATGAATTGCAAATTTCAAGAACAAACACTTAATACATTGGTAGATATCTCACTCTTCCTTATTTTATATCTTGTCTTGTCAAATTTAGGTGGTTTTATGCTAATGTATGTGCCATTAAGAGCTCCTATACAATTCTATACATCATAATAAAATGCTAAATGATGTAATGGACTTTACATATACCTTGAAATACTTCCATCTTTCATCAATGATGTTCTGTTGAAAGAGTTTCTTAGCGTGAGATATTTTCCGATCGATATGTTAGTGACTGGTTTATTCTTTGCTCGTCATCTCGGCTTTGTTGGAAAGAATTTCCAACGTCGGCATAATGGTTTCAAGAATATTTCATTTGATCAAAAACTTAGCTATATTGAATTATTAACAACTTCCTACCATCTCGGTTGTGTGGAATAAAATAAAGAATAAAATGAACAAAAGAATAAAGTTAGAAGTTAACTGTACTACTTCTTTCGAATGGTTGGTATAAAGAATAAAGAATAAATCAATAAATAAATGTTAGATGCGGAAATGTAAATGACAGAAAGTAAATGTTAGTTGCAGAAAGTAAATGACTGAAAATAAAAGTTAGTAGTTAGATCACTCATTACGATTGTGTATTTTTCCTTTTCACAAAGATAAAATTTATGAATTAAATTTCATTTTGATTCAAGATTTCTTTCTTTGTCAACAAATAAAATTTATTTGATAACACTTTACTATTTTACATTTGTATCTCTTTCAAGATTCAATTGTAGTATAATATAGGATTATGTCGAACCACAAGAGATTGCCTAATAGAACATTATTATAAACATGTTATATTACTAATAAAGATTGAACATATTTTTGGTTTGGTTTTGTTTATGAAATTTTAACAAGTAAACATAAACAACTAATATGCACAAATTCTTTGAGGAGAAAATTTAGTTTGGATGATGGAAATATTTCTTAACATGTTTCTATGAAAAATGTTTATGAAAGTTATGTGTTATAATTTGGTTATTCCAAACATCAGTTCATAAAATTTCCCCTAGTCCCCCGGCGAGAAAAAGTGATTTTCCCCTAGTCCCCCTACTTTTTAGTTCATTTGTCAAGACTTTAAAAGAAGCATTTTGGATCTTTAAATCAAGTTTTAGGTGATCAAGCTAAAACCGCATTAAGCACTTTCTAAAGAATTGAAATTGCCAAAGCAATAACTTAAACATAATTCAACATAATGAATCAAGAAGTTACAAGAAATATTAGTGAGCCAAAATTCAACTAAAGTTTAGGAGCATTAGCTATCTTAATCTAAGGATTTAAGACACTTTACCTTGCACAAATGAGATTTCAAAATGAATTTTTGCATCTCATTTGATTACTCCTTCTCTTCTTGAATTAAGAAGAAATTACAAATAAAATTACCTAAGCAACTTCGGAGTAGAAATCCTCCAATAAATTACAAAGAATAAAGTGTAGAAAAAGAGAGAAACTCAGATGAAGTCTAGAAGTGTATGAATGAAATGGTGGAATGATATTTTTCAAGCCTTGAAGTGCCTCCTATTTATAGGAGTTCTAGGACCCCACTAAGCTCTTTTCTACCACCGCCAAGCTGCTGACCAAACCCTTCAGCATGGGTTTGGTCACTTGGCCAAACAGCTTAGTCACCTGCTTGGGGCTGAGTCACCCAACCTATGGTGAGCTACTTTGCCTAGCTATTGTGAGCTACCTCTGAAAAGCCTAAGGAGGATACTTAGAGTGAGGTCATGCATGAGGTAATCATGCTTGGGTGTCAAGCCAAGTTGCCCAAGATGCTGAGTGCACACCGACAAGCTCCTATGTGGCACCGCTGAGCTGCTTGCTTGAGCCACTTTGACCGTGCCTGATGTTGATGTGGCTTGGTGCTTGTTGATCTGGCAGGTTATGTGGTTCCAACCTGGGCGCTCCAGGTGCCACGCTAAGCTGCTCAATGAGCACTTACCATGTGTCATGCGTGTGGTGGTTGTAAGACTGAGATGACAACTAAGAGGGGGGTGAATTAGTTGTTTTAAACTATGACTGATTTTTTTGCACAATTCAAGAGTTAATAGTAGCGGAAAATAATATGCAAAAATGATCAAGTAAATGGAAGGAGATAAAGGAGAATAGAGTACACAAATGTTTTTATACTAGTTCACCTTCTTGCCCACCGATGACTATGTCCACTTCTCTTGCAGCACAGGAGATTTCTTCACTAGATATTAAGAGTAGTAATTACAATTTATCACCCCGAGATTCCCTTGTACCTTACTCTCTAAAACCTATATCACTCTTTGAAAAACACCATTTCCAAGTGACTCTATTCCCTTTCTTATCACACTCTCTAAAAGAAAGTACTTCACAACTTTGAATGAAGAATATGTTTAACAATGGCAATGTATTGCCTTTACAAGATGTTGAAGTTATAGACTCTTGCAATCCAATAACTCAATGTATACTTTAGTATTAATGCTCACAAGGTTTGAATAACAGTTAATGCAACTTTGAAAATCAAGTTCTGAAAGTTATGAACAAGTTGCATCAAGTGTAGAACAAGTATTTCAGAAAATTGTTGTTTTAGTGAGTGATTTCAATATGAGATATGTTATCAAATTGGGTGTGTTTGAAATGAGTTCCAAAGCCTTTATATAGACTTTCCAATCATCTAGAATACCTCTTTGAAAAGGTAGGATTCGTTTGGAATGAAACCATTTCGTTTGGGTTGAGAGTTGTGTGATTTGAATCTAAAAACTGGTGTAACAACTCTCAGTAATCGATTGCTTCATCGATATAATCGATTACCCAACAAGTTTGTCCAACTGAGAAATTAATTTTCAAAGACAGTAATCGATTACTCAAATAGTGTAATCGATTACGCAACTGTTCTATCCAACTGGGTAATTATTTACCGTGTTGTGTAATTGGTTACCCACATGGAGTAATCAATTACCCTAATCAATTTTTGTTGGTTAAGTCATTTCTCACTCATGTAACCTGTTACATAGTTCTGGTAACCGGTTACTTAGATCTAGTAACATGTTACACAGTATTTTGAAAATTGTTTTTATTTATACTTGTGTTTATGAATTTTATTTTAAAATACTTTTGAGCATTATTAATAAGTATATAGATTAGAGTATAAGGATAGAAGTACCTAAAGACTTATATTTAATTTCTTGAAGTTTTGTCTTCATTGTCTTCATAAGTATTCTTCCTTTTCTTCTTTTACGTGATGTTGGTGTCTTCATCAAAACCTTGCCAAGGTCAGGATCCAGATCTTCTTCACAATCTCCCTTTTTTTTATGATGGCAAACCTATATCTTATTGACAGTGTAGTTTTCTGAGAATAGCATACTTTGTGATATTCTCTTGACTTGTCTTGAGTATGCTCCCCCTATTTTGTATGCTCCCTCTTTGATTTGGAGTTATGTGCCTGAAATGTTTTATCCAGAAAATACACTCTCTCAACTTTTCTCCCCCTTTTGACTTCAACAAAAAGAAGAAAAGCCAAGAGTCCATCACAATATAGATATGTATATACAACATATAATATATAAAAAGCATAAAGGTAATCATAAAAGTGATATCGCATAGTAGAAAGTTAAAAGATGTTCAAACATTGTTCAAACCATAACCACAAAAACAACAAAATAACAGCAAATTGTCCAAAAATATGCAACATTACAAACAAAATTTCCTAGACAAACAGAGATCTAAGATTTAGGTTCAGTGCTATCATCATCAAGGTCCATGCTATTGAGCTTATAAGAAAGACGTTGAAGCTCGAATTGGACTTGTTGATTCTGAGCGTCAAGAGCATCCATCCGATTAGAGATGTAGCTTCGAAGAGATAATAACTCATCCATGATCATCTGGTTTATAGGCATGGGAATAGATGAATAAGACTCAGCATGAAACTCAGAAGTTTGTTGTTTAGGAGGGTTGGCAGAGGCATTCACATTAGGATCATCAGGTGTAGTTTGTCTATCACTTTGATGCTTATAGAGTCTGTCAATGGGATCTCGGAAGAGGCCCATTTTGTGGATCACATCCACATCAATCTTACTATCTCGTGCATCAAGTGTGGCTTTGGAATCACTAGCAGTGGATACACCAAAATGTTCAAGAATGTTGGTTATGAAGATTGCATAAGGCAGAGGGATGTGAGATTCTCGAACATACCACATATGTCTCATTATTGTGTTAGCCCAATTGATTGAAAGGTTATGCTTAAGAGCATACATCAATTGTAGTTCCATGTCATTTATTTGAGACTGATTTGAAAATTTTGGAAGAATGACATAGCTCAAAAAGTAATAAAGCAAGCGATCTTCGAGATTTGAGATTTCCTACATCAAGGATATCTCTACTCTATACAATTTCACCTAGCGCCATTTTCTTATGCATTTCAATTTCCCTCTTAGAGAATCTACACAAAGAGTAGTAGAACTCTTTTCTATCATAATTATCCAATCGCATGCAAGACTGAAATCTTTGATGCTACCTTGAAAAGGTATGTTACAGCAAATTGAACTAAAGGTCTTAATATCCAAAATAATTTCTTTTCCTTTAACATAGGATGTAAGACGATTTTTCCTAAAGTTCAAGTTACAATAAAACACTTTAACAAGTTCAGGATAATAGGCTTTTGATTCCTCATAGAAATCAAAAAGATCTTGTTGCCTTAGAAGAGTAGGGAAATCAAAATCTACAAACTTAAAGTTATTGACATTACCATACTTAAGAGCGAAAATGGATCGTCCAAGAAAATGCTCTAAGAATGTTTTGTATTGAACATCATGTGTAAGAAGACATACCAAGTCCAAAGGATTAGCCTTAGAAGGTGAAGCTCCTTGCTTTCTTTGGGACACACCGATACGTTGTTTCTTAGCTCTTGATGATGACGCCATGAATTTGCAGTTTTTGAAAGGTTAGGTTTTGAGTTTTGAGAGATTTGGGTATTTTTATTGGGGCCACTAAACATGAAATCTATGGAATAGAAGTTTTTAGAATTTAAAATTTGATATAAAACGACTCAAAAATAACACATATCGGATAAAAAATGAGGTGTTTAGGAAAACTCTAGGTTGAACACGAAAAATAGGGTTTGAGGATGAAGAAGAAGTGTTTGAAAAATGAGGAGGGAACCTTAAATACTGCACAGAGTAATCGGTTACTCATAGTGAGTAACCGGTTACTCAACACAAAATGTTCCCATATTTCAAACAGACACCTTAGGTAATCGATTACACAGGTGGGTAATCGATTACACAGGTGGGTAATCGATTATTGAGGCCTCCTGCTCAATGTTGTAATCTGTTACTCTCCACAGTAATCGGTTAGTGAACCCAGAATTTGAATTTTCAGGCATACATGATTCCTGGTAATCGGTTACTCATTACATGTAATTGATTACATATCCAATAATTTGAAAATTTTGAAAATATTAAAGCAATTTAAGATAAGTAAGCTTCATCAAGTATGTCTAATTCACGTCTAATTTTATAGAAAAGTTCTTTTGCCAAGGGTTTAGTGAATATATCTGCTAGTTAGTATCAACAAATTTTACAGATACATCTTTCTTTTGGACATGGTCCCTAAGGAAATGATGTCTTATATCTATGTGTTTGGTTTTAGAATGCATTACTGGATTATTTATGAGATTTATAGCACCAGTATTGTCACATTTTAGGAGCATGCAGCCTAAGTCCAAGCCATAATCTCGCAATTGTTGTTTAAGCCATAACACTTGGGCACAACAACTACATGCCACTATGTATTTTGCCTCAATAGTACTTAGAGCAACACAGACTTGTTTCTTGCATGACCATGAGACTAATGCATTACCTAATATATGACAAGTACCACTTGTACTTTTTCTCTCAGTTTTACATCCAGCAAAATCTGAATCTGAATTGAATATCCAACCAAATCACATATACTTCCTTTTGGATACCATAATCCAACGTCAGTTGTACCTTTTAGATATTTGATGATTCTTTTGAAAACAACTAAATGTGACTCTTTTGGTTTAGATTGATGTACAGTTAAATAAAGTAGAGAACCGATCATTCCTCGATGCCTTGATATATCAATGCATTTTCCAGCTTCATCCATATCAATGTATGTGCCAGAACCCATAGTATTTGGATTGACTCATATATTCATTTCAAATCATCCATTTCAAATCTTTTCATATTTTCCAGCTTGCCGTCATCCATTTCAAATCTTTTCAGCAAGTCTCTATAGTATTTGGATTGACTCATATAAATATCATCCTTGAGTTGTTTGATTTGTAATCCAATGAAGTAATTTAGCTTCCCCATCATAGACATTTAAAACTCCTCTTGCATCATCTTGCCAAAATCACTACATAAGGTTTCATTAGTAGAACAAAAAATAATATCATCTACATAAATTTGAACAAGAAGAGCATGGTGATTTATTTTTTTAAAACCTTTTTCAATACGCAAGTTCATTAGACGTTTGTACCAAGCATGCAGAACTTGCTTTAAGCCATAGCGAGCTTTCTTTAGTTTATAGACATGAGAAGGATGTTCGTAGTCTTCAAAACCTGTAGGTTGTTCCACAAACACTTCCTCTTGTATATAACCATTAAGAAATGCACTCTTTACGTCCATTTGATATAACTGAAAATTTAAAGAGCATGCATATGCAAATAGTAACCGAATATCCTCAAGTCTAGCAACAAGGGCGAAGGTCTCATCAAAATCTATACCTTCTTCCTGATTGTCTCCTTATGCTACTGGTCTAGCTTTATTTCGAACAATAATTCCATTCTCATCTGATTTATTATGGAATACTCAACGAGATCCTATAATATGCCTATTATCTGGTCTAGGAACAAGTTCCCAAACTTCATTTCTCTCAAACTTGTTTAATTCTTCTTGCATAGCAAGAATCCAGTGTTCATCATCGATTGCATCACCAATCTTGGATGGTTCTATTTGAGAAACGAAAGCCATGTCTAAACAAGTATCATTTAGCTTTAAATGAGTAGTGATGCCCTTACTTATGTCGCCAATGATGTTGTCAATAGGATGGTCTCGATGAGTTCTTCATTCTTTGGGTAAATCAGAATGAATATGCTTTTCTTAAGAAGATAGAGTATCATCCATTTTCAAGTGCTCAATATTGGTTTTTGCATTGGTAAAAGAATCCTCTTTCGAAGGGGAACTTGACAAGTCCTTTTCGTCTAGAGTTATCCCATCCTTTATACGATTGGTTTTATCAAAAGATACATGAACAGATTCTTCCATAGCTAAAGTTCTTTTATTGAAAATTCTATAAGCTTTACTCATAAGAGAGTAGCTTAGGAAGAGTCTTTCATCAGCTTTTGTATCAAACTTGCCTAAGTTATGTTTACCATTATTTAAAACAAAACATTTACAACCAAATACATGCATATGAGAAATGTTTGGCTTTCTACCTTTAAAGAATTCATAGGGGATTTTCTTGAGAATTGGTCTTATAAGAACTCTGTTAGAAACATTGCAAGTCGTACTTATTGCATCAGACCAGAAATATTTTGGGAGATTAGTTTCATTCAACATTGTACGAGCAAGTTCATCTAAGGACCGATTCTTTCTCTCTAAAACACCATTATGTTGTGGTATTCTAGGAGTAGAAAAATTGTGATTAATACCAAGATCATCATAGAATTCTTCAAAAGAAGCATTTTGAAATTCTCCTCCATGATCACTTCTTATAACAGTGATTTTTAGAGATATTTCATTTTGAACTCTTTTAGCATATTTGCTAAAGGCGTTGAATGCCTCATTCTTATGGACTAAGGATAAAGTCCAAGTATATCTTAAGAAATCGTCACTATAATAAGAGCATAGTAGTTACCACCATAACTCTTGGTCCTTGAGGGGCCAAATAAGTCCATGTGTAGTAACTGCAATCGTCTATCGGTAGAAACTATATGCTTAGGTTTGAAAGAAGTCTTTGTTTGTTTACCCATTTTACAAGCACTGCATAGTTTGTCTTTAACAAACTTCATTTTGGGTAAACCAATAACTAAATATTTCTTAATCAATTTATTCAAATGATCCATATGAATATGAGTGATTCTCCTATGCCAAAGCCATGCATCATTATTATTATTAGCAACTAAACATTTTATTGGTAAATAAGAATCTATGTCAATCATATAAATATTATTTATTCTCTTACCAATTAGTTTAGAGTTATTAGAATCCTTACTTTCGATGATGCATTTATCCGAGTAGAATGCCACATGAAATAATTTGTCGCGTAGTTGACTTATGCTTACAAGTTGTGCTTGAGTCCTTCGACATATAACACTCCTTCTATAATCGTTGAAGGTGGCTTACCGATTCTACCAACTCCAAGTATTTTTCCTTTGTTGTTATCACCATATGTGATATAGCCTTTGTCCCTTGGAGTAAGGATAGAGAACTTATCTTTGTCGCTCGTCATGTGTTTTGAGCAGCCGCTGTCCAAGTACCATAAATTGCAGGCGGCTCTCAAACTTTCCTGCAAAACAGGTTAAGTAATATTAGGTACCCAATTTTCTTTGGGTCCTACATGGTTAGCATTTTTCTCAACCTATCTATAATGACCTAAGGACACACCATGTTTTCTAATCATGCAAGTGTTTGGTGTATGACCATGGTTTTTACAATAACTGCGTAAGGGATGATGCTTATGTATCCTAGATTTATTGTTATTATTCTTAAAAGTATGGAGACTTTGTTTTTGAAAGTTTATCTTTGGTGAGACTTTCTGATTCTTAGAATTTTGGCTGTTAGAATAGTCAAGACCTCTTCGGTCTGTAGAATGTCTCTAAACCTTGATAATTTTCATCATGTAAATCATTAAATGTAATTCGCAATTCAGAAGAAGAAAATAGGTTAGACTCATTTACCTCTTCATCATCAGAATGCTGAGATGCCATGAGAGAGATGTGCTTGTTCTTCATTTTCTGGTTCAGAGGTGGAACTGATATCATTATATTCCCAAGCTATGTAAGCTCTTCGTCCAGTCTTCATTTCATTTTTACCCTTCAAGGCATTCCTCTTCAGATTTGGACAATTCATTTTCATATGACCAGGCTTGTCACATTCAAAACATATGAAGTTTTGGTTTGAAGTGGAAGCGTCATTATTATTGGTAAATTTCTCATTTGTCCAGTTTTAGTGCCTTTGTTCCTTTTACGAAACTTGCTGAACTTCTTTATGAAAAAAACTCATATCTTCCCTCTCTTCTTTTTCAGATTCATCTACTGATGAATCATATCTATCCACTTTTTTCTTGAGACAAATATTCTTCTTCTTTTCTTGCTCTTCATGTTGTTCAAGCTGACTATGTTCTAATTCATGTTCAGGCAATTTTCCAAACAAAGCAGCCAGGGACATCTTTGATAAACTTTTCTTTTCAGAAATGGCTGTAACTTTTGGTTGCCATGTTCTGGTAAGTGATCTTAGAACTTTTAAGTTCAAGTCACTATTTGATAAAGTTTTTGCAAGTGCAATGAGTTGATTTGTAAGGTGAGTAAATGTCTTTTGTAAATTAAGTATTTTCTCTCCAAGTTTCATACGAAACATTTTGTATTCCTGGGAAAGAGTATTTAGTCTCGAACTTTTTACCTCCTCGGTTCCTTCATGTGAGGTCTCTAGAGTATCCCAAATTTCTTTAGCAGATTTGCAGTTTGATACACTAAAAATTCATCAATACCGAGTGCAGAAGTGAGGATATATTTTGCTTTTAGATCATATTGCACTTTCTTCTTGTCTTCTTCATTCCATGAGGATTTTGGCTTCACTTCCATCACAATGTTAATAATTGTGAAGGGTTCATAGGATCCTTCCTCAATTGCATTCCAAATGTCTAGATCTTGAGACTCTATGAAGATTTTCATTCTGATCTTCCATAAGTCGTAACATTCCCCAACAAAGCTTGGAGGGCGATTGATGTTGGAACCTTCTCCTATAAATGATCTTGCGACCATCTTCGAAATATGATCAGTTTTGAGAATAAATTACTCAAAAAAAAGCTCTAGTGCCAATTGTAAGACTGAGATGGCAACTAAAGGGGGGTGAATTAGTTGTTTAAAACTATGACTTATTTTTCTGCACAATTCAAGAGTTAATAGCAGCGGAAAATAATATGCAGAAATAATCAAGTAAATTTAAGGATATAAGGGAGAAGAGAGTACACATATGTTTTTATACTGGTTCACCTTCTTGTCCACCGAAGGCTACGTCTAGTACTCTTGCAGCACAAGAGATTTATTCACTAGTTATTAAGAGTAGTAATTACAATTTCTCATCCTGAGATTCCCTTGTACCTTACTCACTCTCTAACACCTATATCACTCTTTGGAAAACACCATTTCCAAGTGACTCTATCCCCTTTCTTATTACACCCTGTGAAAGAAAGTAATTCACAACTTTGAATGAAGAATATGTTTAACAATGACAATGGATTGCCTTTACAAGATTTTGAAGTTATAAACTCTTGCAATCCAATAACTGAATGTATACTTTAATACTAATGCTCACAAGGTTTGAATAACTTCCAATAACACTTAAGACAACTTTCAAATCAAGTTCTGAAAGTTATGAACACGTTGCACCAAGTGTAGAACAAGTATTTCAGAAAATTGTAGTTTTAGTGAGTGATTTCAATCCGAGTTATGTTATGAAGTTGTGTGTGTTTGAAATGATTTCCAAAGCGTTTATATAGACTTTCCAATCAAACAGAATACCTCTATGAAAAGGTAGGATTCGCTTGGAATGAAACCATTTCGTTTGGGTTGAAAATTGTGTGATTTGAATCTAAAAGCTGGTGTAACAACTTCCAATAATCGATTGCTTAATCGATGTAATCAATTACCTTACAAGTTTGTCCAACTGAGAAATTAATTTTCACAAGCAGTAATCGATTACTCAAATGGTGTACTCGATTATCCAACTGTTCTGTCCAACTGGGTAATTATTTACAGTGTTGTGTAATCGGTTACCCACATGGTGTAATCGATTACCCTGGTCATTTTTTGTTGGATAACTCGTTTCTCACTCATGTAACATGTTACTAAGTTCTGGTAACCTGTTACTTAGTCACAGTAACCTGTTACTTAGATCTATTAACCTGTTACACAGTATTTTGAAAATTGTTTTCATGTATACTTGTGTTTATCAATTTTATTTTAAAATACTTTTGAGCATTATTACTAAGTGTATAGATTAGAGTATAAGGATAGAAGAACCTAAAGACTAATATTTAATTTCTTGAAGTTTTGTCTTCATAAGTATTATTCTTTTTCTTCTTTTATGTGATGTTGGTGTCCTCATCAAAACCTTGTCAAGGTCAGGAGTCAGATCTTCTTCACAGTGGCTCATGTCAGGCTTGTGTTCTGACCGTACCTAGTTGAATCTAACCGTGTCAGGTTGAGTTTGACCGTGCTAGTTGGGCTCTGACTGTGCCAAGTTGGTGTCTAAGTCATGTTGGGCGTGTATTTGGTCAAGCTAAGCTGCTTAGTGAGAATATCGTTAGAAATGAAACCATTTATCTAAGTTATTGAAGACATTGACAGTAAGGTTATCATTGCTAACAAAATGAATGTCTAGACTCAGAAATTGCCCATTGATAATATTCTCCTAATCACAAAATATAACGAATACACCAACTTAACTTTACTTCACACTCATAGAAGTCCAGTAACAAGGAAAGTGGAAAAAATGTACAATTACTATAAAAGTAGTACAAAAAGGGAGATTAAGACATTAGACATATTATCACCAACTTGACGTTCATGACTACATAATAGAAATAATATATTTTTATGTTCATAAACTAACGAATGCCTACTGAAGACAACCTAATAAAAATAACAAATAATATAATATGTAACCACCACTCAAAGTAATAAAAATAAAAGGATAGAAATTTCTCCTAATGTTTGTATTTGAAAAGATGGAAACAAGTTAACCACCACCCTAATGAAGGATCAATTTGGTAGTTTGGTGGTAATAGTTGGGTATATGCAGTCAGTCAGAAATGTAGATTCAGTCCATACTAAAGCTTCAAACCATCTTTATCACAGGGAAAAATAGTGGCAACCATATGAGTTGCACTATTGAAAAACAAATGACTTGTTTTTACAAAACAATTGAGTACAGATATTGAAATTATGTTTCATTAAATTGTTATATTTGTTCAATTATCTATTTGTCCCTTAGTCATGTTTTGCATCTATATAATAGTATAAAGGGCAAAACTGAGATATATAATTTATATTTTCTCAATTATCTATTTGTCCCTTAGTCATGTTTTGCATCTATATAATAGACATATTTTGCATTTATATGTTTATATATATATATATATATGCTATGTATATATTCGAGAGGTTACCCACTAGTTAAGTGTAGTTATGCTTTGACTCTAAACATTTTCTTTAGTAATGGAGAGGCAAATCTTTCAAAAATATAAGAAAATCAAATATGAAATAGCATATTTATCCTTTTAAATATAATAAAATAATATTTTTGTTATTGAAAACAAAATGAAATTAAAAGATTTGTCTATCTAGTATTAGCAAGGATTTTGATGGTGATATGATTATGTGTATACCTCAGTTATTATATGCTTAAGTGATATTAATGATTGTGTTAAACAGTAAAGCTTTAGAATGTCCCATCTTGATAACCAACTAATCGTTTTTCCTTTTGGTTGTAGTCTTTACTTCTGTCCTAAAATGTATATTACTGATGTAAACCCTCCTAGAGCAACCTTTGAAAGATCATGGCAAGGATAAAAAGAAAGTTAAGATTGAAGACAATTTGAGGACGAATTCACTTGAAGGGGGAGGGGATGATGTAAACCCACCTAAGGCAACCTTTGATTCCAAGGGCAAGAGAAGCTATGAAGGTCCTATGACTAGGGCCAAAGCCAAATCAGCAACCTTGAAGGTCACAAAAGATTCAATCGACCCTTGAGATTACATGAAGGAAGGACATTTATGTCGTTAGGATCTGTTTTAAACTTAGATTATTTTTATTGTTATGAATAAATGAGAATTCATTCTCATGTAGACTTAGGAATAAATTGATTAAATCAAAGGAGATAAAGTTAAGAGGTTCGGCAGCTACAATCAAGGATTCAAGTAAAGATAGATTTATTTTAACCAACAACTTAGCCAAACATGATCTTTTCAACAAATCAACCAGATTGGATTAGATTTTATCTATTTGATAATTTAGGATTTTAAATTTCATTATCTTCACATTATCTTAGGATTAGTTAAGAGTTTCGTTTGCATTTCAGATTTGATTAAATAGGATATTATCTTTTAGTATTCAAATATAATTAGGATTTTATCTTTACACTTACCTTTAGTTTATTTCACTCAAGGCAGATTGCCTATTTATAGCTTTGGCTTATTCATTAATTTTGAGAAAACCTTGTGTTTATTTTAGTTGAGAGAATTTTCCTAAAAAACTCCATTGTTGGTTGTGGCCACCATTGATGAATTCTTATCAAGCTTCCTAGCTTGTTGCAAATAACACTAGCTTATCAAGTATTTCTTGCTTGTGGCACTTCCCCTTCTAATCTTTTCCATTTCCCTCACCAAAATAACTTCAAGTTCCTTATAATTCACCAAAACCAAATTACAACTTAAAAAGCTCAAGACTTCAAGCTAAAACGATCCTAATTCTAAAGAAACCCCCTTGAGTTTGTCATCAAGTAGTCATTAGAGCTACATTTAGATTGAAGAATGTCAAGTCCAGAGAGGACTCCTGCAATCTCACCAAGGTCATACTCTATGACCTGCTCCAAAACATGATGAATGCCCAATTCCAAACTCTTCAACAACAACTGGAGGAGTTGAGGATTCATTATGATGGGAGGTTGGATGAGAGACATGGAAACCCCAATGGCCATGAAAGAAGAAGAAGGAGGCCCAGAAGAGAGGAGAGGCAGAGACATTAAAGGCATGAGGATAGGTATAATTCCTCAAGTGCCTATGATAGTGAAAGGAGACATGGCAGTCGTGGCCATGATGAACCAAACTTTGGCCACAAAAGGAGGCATGGAGATCATGGTAGCCCTGGTTGTGGTCATGTTAGCCCAACTCGTGGACAAAGGAGACATAGAGGTGGTGCAAGTGGTAGTCCAAACCGTGAGCCTAGAAGAGATCTGGATGGTGTTAAGATCAAAGTTCCTAGCTTTTTGCGGATGAGTGATCCAGAAGCTTATTTGACATGGGAGTTGAAGATGAAACAAGTCTTCAATTGTCATAACTATTTAGAGGCTAAGAAAGTCAAGGTGGCAGCCCTTGAATTTCAAGAGTATGCTATGGTTTGGTGGGATTAGCACCAAAAGGATAGAGTAAGATGTGGAGATGTAGTTGTTGACACATGGACCAAAATGAAGAGAGCAATGAGGAGGAGGTTTGTACCTCATTCTTACCATAGAGATATGTACAACAAGCTACAAAATCTCACTCAAGGATCCCAAATAGTGGATGAATATTTCAAGGCCATGGAGTTATCCTTGCTTAGGTCTAACCTCAATAAGGACCGTGAAGCAACAATGGCTAGGTTTCTTCATGAATTGAATCTAGAAATCCAATATGTGGTGGAATTGCAGCCCTATGTAGAACTAGATGACTTAGTTCAGAAAGCCATTAAAGTAGAGCAGCAAAATACGAGGAAGAAG
This sequence comes from Lupinus angustifolius, assembly GCF_001865875.1. Taxonomy (NCBI): domain Eukaryota; kingdom Viridiplantae; phylum Streptophyta; class Magnoliopsida; order Fabales; family Fabaceae; genus Lupinus; species Lupinus angustifolius. The sequence continues at coordinate 21,548 of NW_017719038.1, forward strand.
TCTAAGTACTCCTCTATTACTTTAAGGTCCCACTCTTAGAAGGATGAGCAGAAAAGGGAGAGTCCTAAGGCCAAGGAGGCCGTGGGCAGCCACAAAACCAACCAACCAGTCGTGGAAGCTAATGGAAGAACTATAAAAATGAAGTGTTTCAAGTGCCTTGGCCATGGTCAAATTGCCTCACAATGTCCTACAAAAAGGACAATAATGATCACTAACGGTGTCATTGAGTCCCAATCTGAACCACCTAGTGAAGAGGATTGTGATGAGGATGTTTTCATGCCTGAAGGTAACATTTTGATGATGAGGAGGCTCTTAGGCAGCCAAGTCAAAAGGCATGAGGAGGGCCAAAAGTTCAACTTGTTTCACTTGAGATGCTTGGTCCAAGGCAAGGTGTGCACCTTGATTATTAATGGTGGTAGCTGCACAAACGTGGTTAGTTAAAGGCTAGTGTCAAAACTATACCTTAAAACTAAACCACACCCCACCCCTAACCAACTCTAATGGTTAAGTGATGTGGGAGAGTTGGTTGTGGGTAGACAAGTCATGGTACCCTTCTCCATAGTGCAGTACCATGATGAGGTCTTATGTGATGTGGGGCCTATGGAGGCTAGCCACATGCTGTTGGGGAGACCATGGCAATATGAAAAGAAAACTAGCCATGATGGTTTCACCAACAAGGTTTCATTTATGAACCATGGTCACAAGGTGGTGTTAGCCCCTTTGAGCCTTAAACAAGTCCATGAAGACCAAAAGAGACTAAGGGCTAAGATTGAAGAAGAGAAAAAGAAAGGTGAGGCTAAAAACAAAGAGGTGGCCGAACCTACTCAAGGAGAAGTACACCCTCCCAAGGCTGAAATGTTTTCTACACTTAGCCATTCTTTGAAATATCATGGCAAAGATAGTACGAAAGTTAAGATTGAAGACGATTCAAGAATGAATTCACTTGAAGGGGGAGGGGATGGTGTAAAACCTCCAAGGGAAACCTTTGATTCCAAGGGTAAGAGAAGTCATGAAGGTCCTATGACTAGAGCCAAAGCCAAATCAGCAACCTTGAAGGTCATAAAAGACTCAACTGACCCTGGAGATTACATGGAGGAAGGGCATTTATGTTGTTAGGATCTATTTTAAACTTATATTATTTTTATTATTATGAATAAATGAGAATTCATTCTCATGTAGACTTAGGAATAAATTGATTAAATCAAAGGAGATAAAGTTAAGAGGTTGGGCAGCTACAATCAAGGATTCAAGTAAAGATAGATTTGTTTTGACCAACAACTTAGCCAAACATTATCTTTTCAACAAACAAACCAGATTGGATTAGATCTTATCTATTTGATAATTTAGGATTTTAAATTTCATTATCTTAGGATTGGTTAAGATTTTTCGTTTGCATTTCTGATTTGATTAAATAGGATATTATCTTTTAGTATTCAAAGATAATTAGGATTTTATCTTTAGTTTATTTTAGTCAAGGCAGATTGCCTATTTATAGCTTTGTCTTATTCATTAATAAAGCAAGTTTAATTTTGATAAAAGCTTGTGTTTATTTTAGTTGAGAGAATTATCCTAAAAACCTTCATTCTTGACTGTGGCTACCACTGATGAATTCTTATCAAGCTTCCTAGCTTGTGGCGAATAACACTAGCTTATCAAGCATTTCTTACTTGTGGTGGTTCCCCTTCTAATCTTTTCCATTTCCTTCACCAAAACAACCCCCAAATTCCCCATAATTCATTAAAATCGAATTACAACTTAAAAAGCTCAAGATTTCAAGCTAAAACGATCCTCATTCTAAGGCAACCCCCTTGATGTTGTCATCAATTACTCTATATACCTATTGTTTTTCATTGGCCAGTAAAATAAAATCAAAATTAAATATATATTAAATTTATATTTGATGATCATTGGGAATGAAATGGTACATGAAGTGATACACATGTTGTGACAAAAGATATACCAAACAGTCGTTTTACATTATTAAAATAAGATTAATATCTGAATAACATCATTCTCATACGTTTAGGTTAGTAATTGTAGCATTACATCCTACATGACTAGTATTGGCAATTAGGGTCACTTTGTTCATCTTGCTCATGCCCACACAATGCTCATCTAAGTTATGGTGGGCATGAGCATGCCCATTTTTAAATAGAGCATGAAATATCATATACTGCCCGCCCTAAACATGGACAGTGTGGGCTTGTGGGTCGCCTAAACAAAACTAAAAAAATATATACAAATTTATATACACTTCATACAAAATAAACAATATATATTTTACATACTAATATATTTATCTTAATAAACAATCATACAAATGGAACAATACATACAAAATATAAACATAATATAAAATACAAAATAATATAGTACATAATTTACATAAAATAAAAAAGGAATAGTACATATGCATATATATAAAATATAAAATACAAATGCATATACATAATAAAAAATGATAGTACTTTCTAAGATTTCATATTCAAATGCATATATAACAAATGGAACAAAATTTTCTCGCATTTAACAAAATACATATACTTTTATATATTTGATGTTCAATATTATATCTAATAATGTTCACGGACCTCCAATTTTTCCCAATGGAAATGTCCGCGGGCGAATAAAGCATGTTAAACAGACATTTTAGAGTGGATGGATGAAAGTGCGCATGTCAAGAGGAGAACTTTGGAAAGCTTGCCCAGTATGTGTTTTTATGAGGACAATTTGTGTTTCATAAGAGCTTGAAGATCATCAACAAATCAACGTGCTTAAGCCTCAAGATTGGTATTAGACTTAGACTAGTAATTAGTTTAGGTTGAGTCTAAGGCTTAGTAAAGTAAATACATGTCTCATATGCATAATACATTAAATCATTTTATTTTGAGATATGACATTCATAATATGTTCATGCATAATATATATACATGTTATCTGTGCATCTTAGGCATAAACTTAGTGTTGAACATATATAAGTTAAGTGCATAACGTATTTGAGTATTGCAATTTAAAAATATACATAGAAATATGCAGTTAATCGATTAAGGTAAGTTTTAATCGATTAACATAAGTTTTTGAAAAGCAGTTGGAACAGAAAACTTGGAAAACCGAATCAGTTACAATTTTGTATCTCGTTAATCGATTAACCAAGGATTTAATCGATTAACTGGGTTGGAGAATGGTTTCTTTATAAGCTGCGTTTTC
>NW_017719039.1:0-8531 GCF_001865875.1 Lupinus angustifolius
ACACCGCAAGAAAGGTTTTCTTGGGCGGTAGGAAGTGAGTCAAACCAAGGGATAAGGTTCTTGAGTTTTCAAGAAAGTGTATAAGTGTTGTAATTGAAAGAATTGTTTGTAAAACGTTATTTCGATTATAATGAAGAAAAATCTCCCAGATCAGACGGGAGGCCTGGATGTAGTTTGCAAGTGGACCCGCAAACGAACCAGGATAAAAACCTTGTTGCACGCTTTTCTTTCCCTACTCTCTTTATTTCTTTAATCGATTACTTTGTATAGTTGTATTAACTGTAATAATTTGTTTCTATATTGTACTGTTGTAACTCTGATATATCTGTTAGCTCTGTATATTTGCTTCGATCTCAATTGCTTGTCGTACAAGAAACTGAATCTGTTTGTGCGATCAGAGCTGTTTTAATCGATTAAACAGTTGCAGTTAATCGATTATTCTTTCTGCGTTAATCGATTAAATTGGGGGAATTTCAGCATTATATGTTGTTTGTGAAAAGCGGATACTTTGACCGCTACACCTATTCAACCCCCTTCTAGGTGTATTTTAGCCACTGATACCTAACAATGGACACATTTTTCATGCTCTACCCGCCTAATAAGTATGAGCGGGCGGGCTGGCCCCATGAACTCAAATTGCTAATGATATACTGACTATTTGCTCTCTTATTAAGAATGGAAGAGGCATCTATTATTACCATAATGGACATCTTCAATACTTGTCACTTGGAGTTTTAGCAGACAAAACTGTAAAAACCCATTTTTCCTGTGACAAACAAATAATAAAAAAGAGATAAATATCATTTCTTTATTGTAACACACATTTAAAGCACAATTTGAATTTGTTTTTTTAAACTTCAACACGTTTCAAGTCTTGCTAATGTCATTAATACAACATGCCACGTTTTGTTTCACTCCAGCCTTATTACTTCCAACTCACAACCATGCATTTCTTCTTATTCTCTCTCCATCAATATTACTTCCAACTCACGACTATTCGTTTCTTCTTCTTCTTTATACCCCATACGTCTTAACATCTATACGCATTCATTTCTTCTTCTTCCCTATTTCTGATACATCTTCAATCATCTACTTAAGGAAAGTGGCTATTTTATTTTACCTTTGTACTTTCATACTGAAATTTTTATTCAAAAGTTTTACCTTTGCTCAAAGTTAACTGAGTTTTTGTGAACATGTGTTTAAAAGTTCTTCCTTTTTTTTATTTTTTTGTGGATCATCATCTTACGCTTTCCAGATCCGATCTACTTTGACATTTTTTGTCATAAAAATGTGATCTCGAATATTTGTTTCTTGCTTTTTGTGGTTGTTCATCATATTTATTTTGTTGAATATGTGAAAGTTTTACCTTCGAACTATGTTCACTGAGATTTTGTATCCAAAACTTTGACCTTTGAAACACGAAGCTTGTGTTCCCAAAAGTTTTATCTCTGATCTATGATAACTCGGATTTTGTGATCACGCGTTTAAAAGTTCTTCCTTTCTTACTTTTTGTGGATCGTCATCTTACTTTTTCAAATCCGATCTACTTTCACATTTTTTGTCTTAAAAATGTGATGTTCAATATTTATTTCTTACATTTTTTGGTTGTTTGTCATATTTATTTTTTTGAGGATGAGAAAGTTTTACCTTTCAACACGCATTTAAAAGTTTATCCTTTCTGGATTTTTGTGAATTGTCACTTACATTTTCCAGAACCGATCAACTTTCACATTTTTAGGACGACGTTGTTGAAAATGAGGCAATTCAACAGCGGAATTTTGAATGACGCTATTGAAAATGAGGCAGAAGAACATCAACATCACATAATAAAGTAGTTGTTGTCAATTTGTGTAACTTCAACAGCGCATTATTGACAATACGCTGTTGAATATCAGTAACGTTAGTGTTGGCTTGAATGATTAAATTTTAACATCACATTTGATAGAAAGTGATATTGATGTGAAGATATTCAATAGCGCATATTTAAGGAAGCGTTGTAGAAGATGACATAGTAATTGCGCTTGCTTAATTATGCGTTATTGATGTTTTACGAATTTTTAAGCATCCGAGAAATTAATGGTGGAGTAGTAATGTGTCTCCTTGTTTGTTGAAATATTAATCGCGTTGCATGGTTATGTGTTTCTTGGTTGTTGAAATATTAATGGTTGGGTGGTTATGCGTTTCTTGGTTGTTGAAATATTAATGGTTTAGTAGTTATACGTCTCTTCGTTTGTTGAAATATTAATGGTTGTTCATCTATAAATATTGTGGTTCACTCAATATTCTAATTCGTCAGTAAGCTAAGAGCCTAAGAGTATGTGTTTCTATAAGAGTATGTTCATGAAGATAGTAGTAAAAAAAGAGCAATACTATAAAGAGTGAAAAAGAGAAAGAGCACCCATATTTGTATAGAGGAGTCGAGGAAAAAATTGTGTTTCTAAGGCTACCCCCTTGATGTTGTCATCAATTACTCTATATAGCTATTGTTTTTCATTGGCCAGAAAAATAAAATCAAAATTAAATATGTATTAAATTTATATGTGATCATTGGAAATGAAATGGTACATGAAGTGATACACATGTTGTGACAAAAGATATACCAAACAGTCGTTTTACATTATTAAAATAAGATTAATATCTGAATAACATCATTCTCATACGTTTAGGTTAGTAATTGTAGCATTACATCCTACATGACTAGTATTGGCAATTAGGGTCACTTTGCTCATCTTGCTCATGCCCACACAATGCTTATCTAAGTTATGGTGGGCATGAGCATGCCCATTTTTAAATAGAGCATGAAATATCATATATTGCCCGCCCTAGACATGGACAGGGTGGGCTTGTGGGTCGCCTAAAGAAAACTAAAAAAAATATATACAAATTTATATACACTTCATACAAAATAAACAATGTATATTTTACATACAAATATATTTATCATAATAAACAATCATACAAATGGAACAATACATACAAAATATAAACATAATATAAAATACAAAATAGTATAGTACATAATTTACATACAAAATACAAAAGGAATAGGACATATGCATATATATAAAATATAAAATACAAATGCATATACATAATTAAAAATGATAGTACTTTCTAAGATTTCATATTCAAATGCATATATAACAAATGGAACAAATTTTCTCGCTTTTAAAAAAATACATATACTTTTATATATTTGATGTTCAATATTATATCTAATAATGTTCGCGGGAAGGCAATTTTTCCCATTGGAAATGTCCGCAGGCGAATAAAGCATGTTAAATAGACATTTTAGAGTGGATGGACACATTTTTCATGCTCTACCCGCCTAATAAGTATGAGCCACGGCAGGCTGGCCCCATGAACTCAAATTGCTAATGATATACTGACTATTTGCACTCTTATTATGAATGGAAGGGGCTGCTATTATTACCATAATGGACATCTTCAATACTTGTCACTTGGAGTTTTAACAGACAAAACTGTAAAAACCCATTTTTTCCTGTAGCAAACAAATAATAAAAAATAGATAAATATCATCTCTTTACTGTAGCACACATTTAAAGCACAATTTGATTTTTTTTTTTTAAAACTTCAACATGTTTCAAGTCTTGCCAGTGTCATTAATACAGCATGCCACGTTTTGTTTCACTCCAGCCTTATTACTTCCAACTCACAACCATGCATTTTTTCTTCTTCTCTCTCCATCAATATTACTTCCAACTCACGACTATTCGTTTCTTCTTCTTTATACCCCATACGTCTGAACATCTATACACATTCATTTCTTCTTCTTCTTCCCTATTTCTTATACATCTTCAATCCTCTACTTAAGGTAAGTGGCTATTTTATTTTACCTTTGTACTTTCATACTGAAATTTTTTATTCAAAAGTTTTACCTTTGAAATATTAATGGTTGAGTGGTTATACGTCTCTTTGTTTGTTGAAATATTAATGGTTGCTCATCTGTAAATATTGTGGTTCTATAAGCCTAAGAGTATGTGTTTCTATAAGAGTATGTTCATGAAGATAGTAGTAAAAAAAGAGCAATACTACAAAGAGTGAAAAAGAGATAGAGCACCCAGATTTGTATAGAGGAGTTGAGGAAAAAATTGTGTTTCTATTTCAGAATTATGTCAATGAGGTTTTTAACAAGTTTTGATTCCAGAAGGAAGGTGGATGTCATACAAGATTTGCGTGAGATGAAACAATTAAAAATAAATAAAAGCAAAATGGGAATGAATTATTTAGTTCATTGATCACTTTCAATTTTTATTTATCTCTTTCAATTATTTTCCTTCATCATCTGCAGCAATTCCTAAAGTTCATTGATTTTCTTCATTCGATTTTCATGGCAAAAGGACCCAAATTTTAAAAGGAAATCAATGAACTGTTCTATAAGATTTGTGTAGAGGAGTCGAAGAAAAAGTTGTGGACGAGATTATTTCCTCTTCTACCAAATCATTTAGTTCATTATAATGTATTTTGCCTCTCTGAATGAATAATAAAACAATTATTTTGGATGTTAATTTCTGTTTTTTGTTAATTATTTGAATGGTTATTCTCTTTAATATTTTTGCATTAATCCTTATTAATAAACAAATTATCAATACTTAATAAATACAAAAACAAATTAACAAAATGTAACGTTTAATATTTTCTCTAGTTTCGTTTTAATAAACACAATTATATAGTAATAATCTACTTCATGGCAACTTCATGTTTATTTAAGTAAGTTCATGTTGTATAAATATTTCCAGTTATGTAAAATGTTAATTTAACAACGCATAATTACGAATACGCTGTTAATTTAGAAAATGAGTTCAGTTTAACATCACATAATTACGACTACATTGTCAATTAGATTATATTCAACAACGCATAATTCAGATAGCGCTTTCAATTAGATTCTAATCAACAACGCTACATCTTGGTAACGTTTTTGATGTGTTAATGAAAATAAGTAGTAAACAGTTGGAAACGCAACAACAATGCAATCCTTAATATGCGCTGTTGAAGTTGTTGATACAACAGTGCTACGTTAAATATGCGATGTGGAAGAGGTCGTGTTCATAAAATGAGTAGTGTACAATTGGATACACAACAATAGCGCAATCGTTAATATGCGCTTCTGAAGATGTCAATACAACAACACTATCGTTAATATGCGTTGTTGAAAAGGTCAATACAATAGCGCTATCGTTAATATGTGCTGTTAAATGGTTACTACAGTTTAAATATCTAAAACATGAATCATTTCCTCTACACTCTCATCAAACCCTCATACTCTCATAAACTGAAAAAACTTCATCAATGGCTTCCCAAAGTGGCGATCATATTCTTTGTATTGACTTTTGTATATATGCTTTTGTATATGATTGTTGATATTAATTTTGTCTATTGTTTCAGAAATTAAGTAATGAAAACCGCAAGAGGGCATCCAAGCCTTTATATCCATACCTAGCTTCTCGAGCGGGGTATAGAGGAATCGAGGAAAGAATTGTAAGTATTGTTAATTTGTACATTATTGGTTATGTTTTGTATGCATATATATCAAAAGTGATACACCTATGACTCCACATGGAGTAGAACTCGATGTTCTATGGGTGGGTGCCCATAAGAACAAGGATGGTGTCATCGACAATGAGGAAGTTCAAGAAGCGGCAAGACGTGTTGTAAGTGCTAATATTTTTTAATTATACTTTATTTATCAAAATATGATTAATTAACATGATGTTTTTTCTTGATTTTTCAGGGTGCCCTAAAAGAAAAGGAGGCAAACTCGGATAGTCGCGTAATACTTGACAAGGCACTAAGACTACCTATCTACCCTCGTCGTATCCGAGGTGCAGGATTTGGGGTTAGCCAGCGGACATTTGTACCCCATCCAAAGCGTGCAACCAAAGCCCAAATGAGCGAGGTTCGAAATCTACTAGATGGCCTCATGCAACGGTTCAACGAATTTGAGCAATCAATGAAGGCAAAGGAAGCTGAGTGGCAATGACTAGCTAGTAATGCTGCCACTATTCATTCAACCGTAAATGAGAGTTGCACTACACCTGCACCTTACAACATTCCCATTCTGATTTCTATTCCTGAGGTAATTTAGTTAACTTATTTTTTAGTCGTTAACTAATTATATGTTTTAACTTACGTACATGGAATCAATCCTTGCAAACTTTTCCTGGATATCCCAACTAGCCGAGTAGTGGGTGTTGGGAAAGTGCACAAGTTGGCTGGTGCTATGCTGCAGCATGTATCCCATGCCATCATGTGCAGGTCTTGATTGACATTGCAAACGATGATAATGCGTTATTGTCAATCCCTCTCGATGAGGATATCTTCACAGGTGAAGGGGCTATAGGCACTTTTGTGGCTTGGTCAGTAGACCTTGTTGAAGTAATTCCTCCCAATGTATAATTTTTCACCTTATGATCACTCATATTATATATATATTTATCTATAATTGATATGTTTTAATTGAATATTTCAGGAAAATGTACATTCCACCCCCAGTAGCAACCAAAGGTCTAAGCCATCTTCTGGGGATGTGAGCTCAAAGCCATCTTCTGGGGATGTGAGCTCAAAGCCATCTACTGGGGATGTGAGCTCCAAGAAGTCCACCAACTATTGTACTCAGATGATGGAGCATGTACAGACGATGGGAGATGATATGATAATTATAACAATTCCCAAGGAAGTCTACGGGGATAATGTTGATGAATACGTTGGCATGACTGAAGTCTGGGATGTATATAAATGTGATTGTATAGGTGCAAGTGTTGTATTTATATATATGAGGTAAATTATGTTTTCTTAACTTCTCACTTTTGCATGCGGTGTGTTATAATCAACTAACATTTGTGTTATATATATTAGGTACATGTATGAAAATTTTATTAAGGTAAATAAGAAAAAGGTGATATTCATATCCCCACACCTTACCGCTTTGATGTCGCAAGAAAAAAATGAGATTGGGGAAAAAACAGAACGAATTACAGATAATCTCATCCATCATAAAGAAGATGCAGATTTATTTCTTGCAGCTTTTAATATTGGGTGAGCATTTTGTAATTGTCTTTTATATTTCTTTCTTTAGTATGTTTGATGTGCTTACAATTTCCTAACGATGTTCATATGTTTTGTTAGGCAACATTGGGTTTTGGTTGCCATCAATCGGGTCAATGAAGAAATATACTACTTTGACTCATTGACTCATGGTGATATGAACAACTACGTTGCTATGAAATATAAGTTTTCTAAGTAAGTGGACTATTCATTTAAACTTTTAGTTACACTTTCACTTTCCTAGTTGTTTATTAATTAAGTACATTTTCTATTGTTTAGTGTGGTGAAAGTTTACAAATTGAATAATCGTGGTAGAAACAAGTTACCAAATCCCAACAAAATCAAGTGGACTCATATACAGGTATTGGCACAAATCATCTCAAACAATTATATATGCAATGGCCAACTAATGTTATGCTTATATGTTTACTTCATTTTAATTGTAGACCCCTTTCCAAACAAACGAGGTAGATTGCGACTATTACGTGCTGAAATTAATGAAGGAGATCATTCAGCAGTGGCCAACTAATGAAATCAAGTTTGTTGGCAAATCATATGCAGATGACCAAGTCAACCAGATTAAAGAACAATGGTCAAAGTTTGTACTTAGTTTAGTTTGGCACAGATTGTACCTTAGGGAATTCAATTAATGTTCAATGTAATGTATATGATTTGGTCTATGTAAATAGTGTAATTAATGTTCAATATATAAATTCAGTTGAAATTTAGTTGTGTTGCTATAGTTGTCGTTTGGTGTTTCTGTATGCATTCATTTTGTTATTATGTTTTGTTTCTGTATGCACCAGGATATTTTCTGTTGAGTGCCTAACTTTGTAGAATTAGGAATAATGGTCTTCGACAGTGCTTTTATGTCCATTCGTTGTTGATTACGTTGAATTCAACAGCGCATGGACAAAAAAGTGTTGTTGCATTCGTTGAATACTTATCTCTCATTCATTCTATTTTAGTTATACAATAGTTCATACGATAAGAAGCATTGTCGATATGAATTAGTAAAAAAAATTTATTATATCTTCCACAGCGTTTCCTTAAGATTGCATTGTGGAACACTTCCCTTCATATTTGAATGGGGAGTTATTCCACAGTGTTGCTTTTAGGTTGCACTATTGATTAAGTATCATTGACAGCGACTTCGTAATTATACGCTGTTGAAGATACTATTAGACCCTAAAAAATTAAAATATTCCCGCATTCTCACACATTCATCAGCAATCTCAACACTCATTTATTCTCAAAATCGACCTCGAAAATCATTCACTCATTCAACATGAAAATCATTCACTCATTCAACACAAAAATCACTCAACATTGATTTCGAAAATCATTCACTCATTCACGCATTCAACACCGAATTGAATATGAGTTTTTCTTATAGTTTTTTGCCTTTATATTTAGCTTGTATTGAGTTATAAATATTTTCCTTATAAATAAGTGAAAGTGAT
>NW_017719040.1:0-302 GCF_001865875.1 Lupinus angustifolius
GAAGGATATGTTGCCGGAAGATAATGTGCTCCCTTCTCGAACCTATGATGCAAAACAATTGTTACGCTCCATAGGCTTGTGAAAATGATTGCATCCTATTTTTTAATGAGTATACTTCATTAAAGTTTTGTCCTAAATGTAATGCATCACGATATAAGAAGGAAGACTCAATTACCAAAAAGGACATTTTGCATGTCCTGTATGTGAAGACAATACTCATTCAATGAGGTTGGAACACTATAAGAAAAATGTCTTCCTTGGCCATCGTAGATTTTTGCCTTCAGATCATCACTATCGACGAT
>NW_017719041.1:0-9275 GCF_001865875.1 Lupinus angustifolius
GTTATGCTTCTTCTTCAAGGCAATTTGTAGCAAAGTGATTGACCCTGAGAAATTACCTGCATTGCAAAGACAAATTATTTTGACTTTGTGTGAGCTTGAAATGTATTTCTCACCTTCTTTTTTTGACATAATGGTTCATCTAAGCATTCATCTTGTTCGAGAGACACAACTATGTGGCCCTTCCTATATGAGATGGATGTACCCCTTTGAGAGTTATATGAAGACATTAACAGGGTATGTCAATGTTAACTGAGTTTTAGTGAACATGTGTTTAAAAGTTCTTCCTTTTTTATAATTTTTGTAGATCGTCATCTTACTTTTTCCAGATCCGATCTACTTTAACATTTTTTGTCTTAAAAATATGATCCTGAATATTTGTTTCTTGCTTTTTGTGGTTGTTCATCATATTTATTTTGTTGAATATGTGAAAGTTTTACCTTCGAACTATGTTCACTGAGATTTTGTATCCAAAACTTTGACCTTTGAAACATGAAGGTTGTGTTCCCAAAAGTTTTATATTTGATCTATGATAACTCAGATTTTGTGATCACACGTTTAAAAGTTCTTCCTTTCTTACTTTTTGTGGATCGTCATCTTACTTTTTCAAATCCAGTCTACTTTCATATTTTTTGTCTTAAAAATATGATGTTCAATATTTATTTCTTACATTTTTTTGTTGTTCGTCATATTTATTTTGCTGAAGATGAGAAAGTTTTACCTTTCAACATGCGTTTAAAAGTTTATCCTTTATGGTTTTTTGTGAATCGTCACTTACGTTTTCCAGATCCAATCTACTTTCACATTTTTTGGACGATGTTGTTGAAAATGAGGCCATTCAAGAGCGGAATTTTGAACGACGTTGTTGAAAATGAGGCGGAAGAACATCAACAATGCATAATAAAGCAGGCGTTGTAAATTTGTGTAATTTGAACAGCGCATTCTTGACATTGCGCTGTTGAATATCAGTAACGTTAGCGTTGGCTTGAATGATTTAATTTTAACAGCGCATTTGATGGAAAGCATTTTCGATGTGAATATATTCAATAATGCATATTTAAGGAACCGTTGTTGAAGATGACATAGTAACCGCGCTTGCTTAATTATGCGTTGTTGATGTTTTACGAATTTTTAAGCGTTCGAGAAATTAATGATGGAATAGTAATGCGTCTCTTCATTTGTTGAAATATTAATGGTTGAGTGGTTAAACGTCTCTTCGTTTGTTGAAATATTAATGGTTGCTCATCTATAAATATTGTGGTTCACTCAATGTTCTAATTCATCAGTAAGCTAAGAGCCTAAGAGTATGTGTTTCTATAAGAGTATGTTCGTGAAGATAGTAGTAAAAAAGAGAGCAATACTACAAAGAGTGAAAAAGAGAAAAAGCACCCAGATTTGTATAGAGGAGTCGAAGAAAACATTGTGTTTTTATTTCAGAATCATGTCAATGAGGTTTTTAACAAGTTTTGATTTCATAAGGAAGGTGGTTGTCATACAAGATTTGTGTGAGATGAAGCAATTGAAATTAAATAAAAGGAAAAGGGGAATGAATTATTTAGTTCATTGATCTCTTTCAATTTTTATTTATCTCTTTCAATTATTTTCTTGATGCAAATTTCTAATGACCTACTTATTTTCAATAATCTATGAAAGTGTCTCTATATTATAAAATGCATTAGTAATTACTTATTATCAATTGTCACTATTACTACATTATGTTTTCAAAAACTTTTGGACATTTTGCTACTGAATACCTTATTTCTTTCAAGTATGTTGTAGGCAATTGGCGAAGTTGACTCTCAGCATGTCCATTATTGGTGGGCGATCATTATTGGAAGATTAACATTATGATGTTTAGTCTAAGTTAATATAACAATTTATAGTAACTGTTAAATGTGGTTCTTTTATTTCAAGAAGCTTACTAACAATGTATTACTATCATCTCTGTTTTAACCACTACATTTTTTGTTTGGCATTTTTTAAACATTCAAATGTCTATGGCTAATAGACATTGTCTAAAGTATTAGTTCATTGTCTCAAGTCTCTATTGTTAGATATTTCCTGATGATTAGTGAAATATCAATCCTAGGATCTTGAATATTATGATTCTCACACATAATATAAAATAAGGATACAAAGTCATACTTGAATTCATGTTCTCTGATCTACTCCTTTGATATACCTTTTTAGAGAGTTTTTGTATGATGATCTTCCTCAACCAAATCCTTAATTCCTTTTAGTACCTTTGTTTTCTCTCTGATAAGGGGATGTGAAAACTATTTTTCATTTGGTGTCTTGGAGACCATAACCGTTCTGTATGTGTTAACTTATAGGGTTCTCAATATCCCTTATACATCAACCGTCTAGGTATTCACTCATTAAGCTCATATCCGTTATCAATTTTAGAAGTCTTATGGGTTGTTAGAAATTATATCACTTGTTTTGTGACCCCAAAATAAATAGTCGATATAATTGTATTAAATATATGATACCACATTAATTAGAAATTATGAATTTCTAACAATCTCTCAGTTGGACTTCATATTTTTCCTGAAACAATTATATTACATATTCTTTAGGCGTGCATCTGTATGTTATTTATATGTAGACTTATCCTTAATACATTCTGGTCCATATCATATATCAACAATGGAACCATCGTGGCCTTCGTCACATTCAAACGTGACTCAAACACGATGATCACCATACCAATGTACTAAATGACATAGATCAAATATGGATGAGTGACATAGAAATTTCATGAAATATGATCTTAAACATGTCTATTTCCAACTGGTCATTCTTTATTCTTTAGTGAGACAAATCCAAAGTCCTTAATAAAAACACAATAGTAACAATACACAGGTTCAAAATAGAATAATAAACCATCAACTTTATTATGCATAAAACTATATATGACGTCCAAAGTAAATCATAAAACATATAGACTTCCACTGAACTAAGGTATCCTAAGGAGCAATACTCATATGAGAAATATGTTCATGAAAGACTTTAGGTACCAAACCCTTAGTTAGTGAATCAGCTAGCATAAAATTTGTCCTTATATGTTCTATGGAAATTTGTCTATTTTGAACACTTTCTTTAACAACCAGAAACTTGATGTCAATAAATTTTGACTTTGCAGAACTCCCGTTATTGTTGGAGTAAAGAACCGTGAACTTAGTGTCACAATAAATTCTCGATGGTCTTTTAAAACTGTCGACTACACGTAAGCTAGTGACAAAATTTAGCCAACCATGAACTCTGCAACCATGGTTGAAGGAGCTATGACTGTCTGTTTAGTAGACTTCCAAGAGATAGAACCTTTAGCCAATATAAACATATATCAAGAGGTAGAGTCTCTATTGTCTATACATCCAAAAAATGGAGTCAGAGTACCATTGATCTCTATATTCTCAGACATCCGATAAGTTAGCATGTACTCATTTGTTCTCTTTAAGTAACACATAAAACGTTTGACTGCCTTCCAGTGATGTAATACATGATTGCTCAAATATCTTACCAAAAAACTCCCACGACAAATGTTATGTCGGGAAGTGTGCATACTTGAGCATACATTAGACTTACTACTACATATGCATAAGGAATCTTTTGCATCTTGTATCTTTCAAGGTCATTTTTGGGGGCATTGTTCGAGACTAAACTTGTCTCCCTTAGCTATAGGGGTATCCCATGGTTTACTTTGTTTCATGCCAAATCTATCTAGGACTTTATCTATATAGCTTTCTTTTGACAACCTTAGGATACCTTGAGAGCAATCTCTTAGTATCTGAATACCTAATACAAAAAAATCTTACCCGAGATCTTTCATTTCAAAATTCTTCGTTAGAAATCTCTTGGTCTCATGCAATAGTCCCATATCACTGCTCGCAAGTAGTATATCATTGACATATCTATGAATATAAATTTACTCCCACTGAACCTATGGTACACACAATCATCCACTTTATTTGCCTCAAAACCATACGAGGTAATAACTTCATGAAACTTGTGATTCCATCAACGAAAAGCTTGTTAAAGCCATAGATGAATTTCTTTAATTTGCCTACCGTAGACTTTGAGTCAATTGACACAAAGTTTTCTGGTTGCACCATATAGATCATTTCTTTAATGTCACCATTTAGAAATGCAGTCTTAACATTCATCTGATGTAGCTCTAAATCAAAATGAGCTACTAGTGCCAATACTATTCTAAAAGAATCATTTGAAGATACTAGAGAGAATGTTTCTTTATAATCAATGTCTTCTTTCTAAGTGAAACCTTTAGCAACTAGATGAGCTTTATATTTGTCAATATTACCCTTCAAATCTCTCTTGGTGTTAAATATCCATTTGCAACCAATAGGTTTCGCATCTTCTGGTAATTCGGAAAGATCCCAAATCTTATTATCATGCATAGAATTCATCTCATCCTTCATGACATCGATCCGCATTTGAGAGTTAGAACTTTTCATGGCTTGACGGAAGTTCAATGGGTCATCTTCTGTTAATCTGATGTCATCCTCATGTTCTTGAAGAAAACAATATAGTCATCAAGAATTGCACTTCTCCTCTCTCAAATGGATCTACTGAATGACACTTCTACTTCTTGAGGTTGTTGAATTTGTTCTATATGTACTTGTGGGAGAAACTCATTGTTGTCTTGTTCAAGAATATTGTCAGAAACAATATTCTTAACATTATCTTCTATTATCGAAGTTGTTCCTAGAATGGTAATAGGTACTAGAACTTGTTCATCATTAGTGATAGGCTATTCCTCAAAGACAACATTTTTTATGTTCTCTTCCTCCCAAAATTAACTTCCTTAAGAAATCTTGCATTTCCCGTCTCAAAAATGTCTTGAAGTGGGATCATAAAATTTATAGCTTCGAGAGCATTCAACATAGCCAATAAAATAGCATATAACAGTTCTTGAGTCTAGTTTCCTTTCATGTGGCCTATAAGGTCGCGCCTCAGCTGGAAAACCCCAAATGTGCAAGTGTTTTATGTTTGGTCTTTTATTATTCCAAAGCTCATATGGAGTTTTGTTAACTGTTTTACTTGACACTTTATTAATAATGTAAATTATGGTCTTCAAAGCTCCTCCAAAGAGACTCTAGTAAGGAAGATTGATTAAAGATACTTTTCACTATATCCTTAAGAGATTGATTTCATTGGTCAACAACATCCTTCATGCTAGGTTTGCCTGGCATAATGTATTGCCGAACAATTCCACATTCTCTAAGGAAAAACACAAATAGTCCTTTCATAAAATCCTTATTGTTCCTTCTTTTCTTATTCTAAGAAGTCATAGTCAAAGGAGCACTTTCAGTCTTATCTCTCTGCATCCTCTCTTTCTCTTGCACACACTGAGATATAAATTCATTGAGAGACAATTTGTCCTTCTAAGTGTTATAGCTCACTTTGGATGGCCCAAAGTATGCATGAAGTGAGATCAAAACCAAGTGCACGAGCAAGTCATCACCAAGCTCTAACTTAAGTGACTTGAGTTTTGATGTGAGATTAGACATCTCCATAATGTACTCCCTTATGTTCCCTTTGTGTTCATACTTAATGGGGATGAGTTTAGCCAAAAGGCTACTCATCTCCGCCTTTTCATTTTTGGCAAAGTATGGTTCTATTCCTTCAAGGAACTTTCTTACACTCTGACCCTCGAAAATAGAGCCTGCTTCTGGAATAGAGTATTTCATGATCATCATACACATTCGATTAGAGTGTTCCAATTTCTCAACTTGAAGTACCATATCTAAATTCATATAGCTTAGAATAATTTTTACACCTTCCTTATAGACCTTAAAGTTTGTCACATTCAGCAATGAGATGTTCTTAATTTGAGCATAAATATTTGATGCACTAGTAAAAGAACAAAAAAAATTGCAATCATTCTTGCAATTAAAGTCATATTCAACTTTAATACTTAAATTCAAATGATGATGGGGCACATCACGAGTTACCTAGCACAACATTAATATTCAGTCTTTGGACAAAAAATATTAACTTGTAAGTGGTAGACTCAATGTAGTAATCAAACATTGATAATCAATTCTGTCAAACAATAAGCCTTTCTTTAGACCAACTTATTATTCACATAGAAAGCTATATGATTATCACATATTTATTCCTATAAGTATGTTTGTAATTTTGGCCAACTAGTAATCTTCCTTTGGGTCAATCACTATTTTCATTATTCGCATAAAATGCAAACATACAGTTGGCTTGATATTTCATATCAATCACTAATGATACTCTTGTTTGTAATGGTCAAACATTAATCATATTGCATGTCAAATAATAAACCCTTCTTTGGACTGATTTATCATTCACATATGCAACCTTATAATAATCACATGTTTACCATCACATGTGTGTGTATAATTTGGCCAGATAATAATCTTCCTTTGGGCCGATTAATACTCGCATGGATACATATACGCACTAGCATTTGACATTTATTATGAACAATTCACAGAAAAGATGTCACTTTGGTGACTTCTTGTTTAATAGGTTCACTTAAAGTGTCAAACAAATTTATTTTCCTAAAGAAAAACCATTTAATTCAGTTTGATTCAACATAACCTTAATCTAAAACATATATTATTTTTATCCGCATATAAATACATATATTCACTATAGCCTATTGGTAGCATTGCATCATTCTTATCACAAATATCTGCTTTTCAAATTCCACTAATGGTCATTTTGAATTTTCCATTAAAAATATATTACCACTTTATACATGACTAAACATGGCAGGGCACACTGTTCAAACAGAAACAATGCTACAATAATAGTAACCACTTAATAATGCAATCAGCCACTAACCAATGCAACAAACCATTAGCGTTGTAACCATTTAAACAAACATGTCAGGTAATATACATAAAACAAGACATGTTCACATAATAGACTCATCACAAGATACCTAGCACAACATCAATTTCTAGTCTTTGGACAGAGAAATTAATTTGTAAGTGGTACTCTCACCATAATAATCAAATATTAACAATTAGTTTTGTCAAACAATAGCCTTTCTTTGGACCGACTATTATTCACATGGAAAAAAAATTATAATTGTTACTTATTTATCATCATATATATGTTATTACTTGGCCAAATTGTGTCTTCCTTTGGGTCGAACACAATTCATATAAATAATCTCATACTCATCTGTGTAATCTTAATCAATTTCCACAATGGAGGTTACTTTGGCAATATATTGCATCAATTAATTCAAAAATAATTATCACACAAAAGGAAAACAATATGG
Source organism: Lupinus angustifolius (assembly GCF_001865875.1). Classification (NCBI taxonomy): domain Eukaryota; kingdom Viridiplantae; phylum Streptophyta; class Magnoliopsida; order Fabales; family Fabaceae; genus Lupinus; species Lupinus angustifolius. The sequence continues at coordinate 7,286 of NW_017719041.1, forward strand.
GTTCATTATAAAGAAATTATGGTCTTGAAATAAAAACCTTCAGCTTTGATATCTTTTATAATTAACAAATCTAATCCAATAATATAATTTCAAATCAAAAAAGATATATTACATATATATCAAATACAAAGTAGATCCAGAGTGAAAAGCATAATAGCCAATCACCTTGCTGCTGGTTGTGAGATACAAACAAGTAGTAACTAGTTTTACTGTTGATTTTCTATTTTTGGCATAACTTTGGAATCGTTGATCAGAATTGAACATATTATATATGCATTTTGGGTAGAAAAATCCAACGATTCTTTCTCTACACACTGCGTCTGTAGAAGCCCATCTGAAAATCCAAAAAGAGTCTCATCTCAGAAAATTCTTTACACAAAATATCATTAGTAGATCCAAATATTATGTCATCTACATAGATTATGATTACTATTTCTTTTTTATTTTTCCAATTGTTTTGATTTTGTTGCATTTAATTAAATTAGGTAGGCTTTGAGTTTTGTCCTGAAACTTTTTGTGTATATTTCCTATGGTATTAGGATTTTATTTATGCAAATTTTTGGTTGATTACTGAAACTTAACATATATTTCCCTTACTGCCCTACATGTTTCTTACTATTGCATTTAGTGCATGACTAGGGCAAATCCTAACTCTTTGCATCCAATAAATCCTGAAATTGATAGAACATTTCATAGTTTGGTTAGACAAGTTAGGAATTTAAATTTAGATAGTGAGTCTTTTCATCTTAGTGCTAATTTACCTGATAGTGATACTGATTCTGCTGTTTCTATGCATTCTGCTGTTTTTGTGCATTTTGTTGCATACTCTGAAAAAATGGCTGAACCACCTCCAATCCCACGTGAGAGGACATTAAGGGAGCTGGTTGCACCTGATTTCACATATGAAAGCTTGTGTATCCAGTATCTCAATGAGCATGTGTCATATGTGCTCAAAACTGGACTAATCCATTTGTTGCCTAAGTTTCATGGACTTGCAGGTGAATGTCCTCATTGCCTAAGTTTCATTGAGAAGATGTATTCCAACTCTCAACAATTCAGTGCAAGAAGTAGTTATGTTATAGTAGTCAGAGGTGACCATGATGTTGGGACAGATTCGGTGAAGCACGATAAACTTGAGAAAAAATTGACTCCCTTGCTACATTGGTCACTCATCTTGCCATGAATCAGCAGAAACGTTCACTTGTTGCACGAGTTTGTGGCATTTGCACCGCAACTGACCGTTATGCTGATGTCTGTCCTTCTCTCTTGGAGCCCAAAACTGGTGACCATCCTGAGGCCTATGCTGCAAATATTTACAACAACATACCTCAACAACAATAGAATTATGATCCTTCATCAAGCAGATACAACCCTGGTTGGAGGAATCATCCGAATCTTAGATGGTCTGATCCTTCACAGTCTCATACAGGGCCACCATTTTAGAATAATAATGTTGCACAAAGTAGACCATATGTGCCTCCCCCAATCCAACAGAAGAGGCAACAACAAGTGAATAGCAATCCTGCTCCTACATCTAGTGAACCTTCACTATAAGAATTGGTGAGGCAAATGACATTGCCGAATATGCAATTCTAGCAAGAGACCAGAGCTTCCATTCAGAGACAAGAGTCCTCCATTCAGAATTTGACCACCCATATAGGACAGATGGCTACTTCATTAAACACTTTTACTTTGCCTCACAAAACAAGAACACATTTTCTGTTTTCCCTCTTTGTGCTCTGCTAGGGTTTAACTCCTTCATTTTCTCATTTTCAGTTTGCTCTTCCATTGCCATGGAAGGCTAAATTTCTGGACTAAGTTCCTTTGGTAATGTATCACAACTCTTGAAGTTTTGTTATTAATGCATTTTCAGTTTCTTTATTGTTGATTTCTTCTATCTTTTCTGAATATGGTTTGCTTAATGCCATTGCTTAGAAACTGGTTGGTTGAGTTTATCTTCACTTAGTTCGTGTGAATTTGTTAATCGTTT
>NW_017719042.1:0-3932 GCF_001865875.1 Lupinus angustifolius
ATCGCTTAGTTAACTGATTCTCAACAAATTCGGAAGTTAATGGTTGGAATCTGAAAATAATCTTTTGAAACCGAGGATTGAGTTGTGAACAAACGAACCAAAGGGATTTAGTCGTTTTATTACATTGTTTAACTACTGTTTCTGAATTTGATTTATGTTCATCCTATCCAACAACAAAACCCCCCTTGTGTGTGTGTATAAGGTGTTTGAAGCTTTGCTTGAAAGATAATCCTTGGGAAACGACCTAGGAGTCACTTCCTAGTACTGCAGTTTTAAAATATATGCAAATTATATCAAAAATTGCAAATCGAATATGATCATGCATATCTTAAAACATATATGCAGCATTAGATATATAAACTTTCACACACTAAAATGGTAAAGTATATATAATTTTACGCATTAATCTTAACCATTATATATATATATATATGTGTGTGTGTGTGTGTGTGTGTGTGTGTATTTACTTTAATTAGTAATTTCAGGCATCATAGCAACCTCAAGTTGGAAACAATTACATATGTATATATGTATATTTTAATTCACAATATATACAAGGTCATGAATTCCAGATTGTATATGTATAAAATAAAAACACGTCTTAACACATATATACTTTATACATATACTTTAACAAATAACAAAATTGTTAAATGACAAAAGTCAATATCTAACATTAAGGCATTAGTGCACATATAATATACATATTGCATAACAGGGTCATAAAAGTTAATGCAATATTCATGTACAGATCTGAATATGTACTTCAACACATTTTACAAGGATTCATAATACAAATTACTCATAATTCAAGTAAGCGGAAACGGATAAAAGTTATCCTCATTATTCCTAAATACTCAATTTTCATAACCAATAGCGAAAGCATAAAAATCTTTGAATTTAAAAGTTAGGGTTCATAAAAAATGAGGGAGAAAACAACTTTAATGGAGAATCATAAAATTCAGAACCTAAAGGCTCTGATACCACTTGTTAGATATTTTCTGATGATTGGTGAAATATCAATCATAGGATCTTAAATATCATGATTCTCACACATAATATAAAATAAGGATACAAAGTCATACCTGAATCCATATTCTTTTATCTACTCATTTGATATACTTTTTGAGAGAGTCTTGGTATGATGGCCTTCCATAACCAAATCATTAATTCCTTTTGGGACCTTCGTTTTCTCTCTGATGGGGAGATATGAAAAGTATTTGTGATTTGGTTATTGCAGATCATAATCGGTCCTTATGTGTTAACTTATAGGGTTCACATTATCCCATATAGGTAAGTTGTATGGGTATCCACTCATTAAGCTCATAATCGTTATCAATTTTAGAAGTTTTATGGGTTGTTAGAAATTAGATCACTTGTTTTGTAATCCCAAAATAAATAGCCGATATAATTGTATTAAATATATGATATCACCATAATTAGAAATTATGAATTTCTAACATATATTTAATAGACTTTGTGAATCAGTGGTTCTTGAATTTAGTACATACCCTAATTGAGTATTGTCTTCAATTATTGCTTCTTGAAATTTCAGATTGTAAATAGTTGAGTCTTATGTGATGTTACTATTACTATCATCTCTATTTTATTAGCTACATTTTTGTTTGGAAATTTGTTTTTAAATTCAATGTTTATGGCTAATATACATTGTCTAAAGTATTAGTTAAAAATGTGGTAACATACCTCTGCGTTGTTTTCAATTATTACTTCTTCAATTTCCAAATAATAAACAATTGAGTCTTATGTTGAGAGTCATTTCTTCAATAATAAAAAATAAGGTCTTCATAATATGTGGTAGCCTACCTATTAGCACACTTCTGCAAAAAATGATCTTAACATTTTTTATTTTACTAGATTATCATTCTTTCATGAATTCACATTCATGTTTTCAATGTGTTTTACTTAAATGTTGTTGTTAATTTTTGTCTCACTTAATGTTTTTATTTGTGGTGGCTTAATGTTTTCATAAATTAGTATTTGTTGTATCAATGTCAATATCACGTCCGTTCGAGCTGGTAAGGGATTTGAATGACTCAAAATACCTTTGGAATATAGCTGTTAGAATTACAGAAATTTGGTATGTTCAACTTCCACCTAAACCCGGACATCTAGAAATGATATTGATGGACTACAAGGTAATATTACATAAAAACATATATTTGTTACAATTTCAGTTAATAACCATCTTTGTTTTTAGGGAGACAAGATCCAAGTTTTTGTTAAAAAGGATGAACTCAATCAATGGAAAGATCATTTGATTGAAAACAATACCTACGTCATGCATAATTTCAATGTGTTTCACAATGATCTTCAATTTAAGGCATGCAATTGTAGCTACGGGTTGCAATTTAATATTGGTACGACTAAGAGAAAAAGAGTTTGCTGATATTCCTCAATTTCAATATGATTTTAAAAAGTTTGCTGAAATACTTGTTGGGAACTTTACTGTTGATTTGTTAGTAGGTATTTTTGTATAGTAGATATATTTTCAAATTAATCTAATTTTTAGTTTATTTATATTGTATTAATACTTTTTTTTTAATTTCTAGACATTATTGGTGTTGTTGATAAAATGGTTTTCTCTCAGACACAAGCTTCTTTAAAGAATGTTATTTTCAATCTTAGAGATTCTAGGTAATTGTAACTTGATTTTGTTCTTTATACTATGACTAATTAACTTATTTTATCTCACAAGTTTTTGAATCTATGTTGTAATCAGTGGTGATGTTATCACATATACTCTCTAGGAATCTCATGTCATGAAGTTTTTTAACTGTTACAATAACTTCACAATTGGTGAGCCCATGATTGTTTTGTCGGCACATGCTAGAGTTAAGGAAGGACAAGGTATTCTTTATCCTTCTAAAATTTCACATATCCTGATTATTAAATTATGATTTTGAATTTCAAGTTGATTGTTTCGTAGGTAAGTATCCACCGATTGTGAGCAATTCATGGTGTGGATCAAAAATATTGATTGATGATGAAATTCTTGATTATCAGAAATACAAGGATAGGTACATTCTATACAAGTCTCATATTCTATTATTTTTCATATGTTTTTATTTCTTTTATGTAAGGTTATTACATTTTTGTTTCTTGATCAAATTCATATTCTGTTTTTCGTAACGTTTTTATAGTTTTACAACTTTAAGTCTGCCATGTGACTCATTGAGCCAATGTAACAGTCAATTGTCTCAATATTCTAATTTATCTTATGATGATCGATTCATGTAAAAGGCTGAGGTGAAGACTCTTTCTGAAATTGTTGCCTTGACATCAGCTGAGGTATATTTATGTTATGTTTACATTTTTTGTATTAGTTATGTCCTTACTCGACTTTGTTAATGTTCAGGAAATAACTTGTGTTACTATTGGAACAACTGCAGTGTTTATTGCGGGGAAACAAGGGTGGTATTATGATAGTTGTTCAAAGTGCACTAAGAAGATTGATGTTAAGGACGTTCCATTCACGTGCAAGTGTAACACATATAACTTAAGTTCTACCACAAGATAATACGGTTTCATTATATAATTTACTTTTAAAATTTTAGACTTTTTAATTTCCTTGCTTATTTTTAATATGGAGTTTTTTTTAAGGTAAAAATTGGACTTTAAAGTTGATAAGTGGCAAAAGTATACACTTTTCACCATCATTCTATGGCACTTATCCTATGCAAATTGTAGAAAACCAATTTAAATTAACACTTTTTATGTGAATTTTGCATGATTAAATAAATTGGTTCTTTATTAATTCTTGTCCAAGTTTTCTTTGAGTTTTGTAGGAAATTGAATATTAAAGAATAAATTCAAAGATGGATAAGAATTCAAGCCAAAATTCAAGACAAAAGCTCAAAATGAATTGCTAAAAGTAATCAAGTTAAAGCATGGCATGTTATGTGTTTAATTTG
>NW_017719043.1:0-691 GCF_001865875.1 Lupinus angustifolius
ACTTGCAAAAATCAAATGCTTACCTTAACTTAAAGAAAACAGCCCAAAAGTGGCAAGCAACCAACAAAAATCAAGTAACAAACCAAAGGAAAAAAGGTTGCTTCACCATGAAGAAATCAGGCACAAAGCTGTCCAGCCAAGCCAAGCACCAAGCACCAGGCCAGGTCAGTCAGGCACCAAGCACCAGGCCAGGTCAGCCAGGCACCAAGCACCAGGCCAAGTCAGCCAGTCACCATGCATGTAACCTAGCCCACCACAGGGGTCAAGTAAGGGACAAAGTGGCTCTTCATAGGGGCCAAAGGTGAGCAACTTAGCTGCCAAACAAGGCAGCTGAGCATCCAGCACTTTGGCCTATAAAAAGGCACGAAATTCTCATTTGTAAAACATTCTAAATTATTCTTTCTTAGTTGATTCCTCTTATTTTCCTTTCATTTTAGGTAGTTTTTAGGCTAGTTTTAGAGTAGTTTTTCATATAATTCAATAGGAGAAAGGAGAAGGCAAATGAGATGCAAAAATCAATTTTGTACTCTCATTTGGAACTCAAAAGCATCCATCCTTGGATGGATGGCTCATACTCCTAAACATTTTCTTTTGAACAAGGTTATGTCATTTTTACTTCTTCTCAATTTCAAAAGTTTGGATTTTAATCATTCAAGTTGGTGCTTTGGTTAATATTATTTGTTTGAGAAGT
>NW_017719044.1:0-9517 GCF_001865875.1 Lupinus angustifolius
ATGTAATAGGTAATTGCTTCGATACCATTATATCGGCGTTCGAATTTATTCTAACAAAGCCAAGATGGGGCAAAGAATGAATGACTTGTTCACATGATTATTAAGAAAGGAAGTTGTAACTGGTATATTCTTGAAACCATTATACCGACGTTGGAATTTATTCTAACAAAGCCGAGATGGCGAACAAAGAATAAAACCGAGTTCTCTTACTTACAAAAGGAACATAATGAAAATGAGAGTAATAACCTCTCAACAAATTGGCACTGCTGTCATGACGATTTGTTGAGGGGGATAAACTCCCAACAAAACACTGAAATACCCTTTCAACAAAAGTCATTCATGAGAATGGAAGTGGAAGGTTTGTGTTTTGAGATCGTCAATGTGTTGATATCATTGGAGTATCTGCTTTCGAACTTAGAAATCAGATGATCGCAGTACGTATTTTTCCAGTTATACATTATATAGATTGATTTCACATCGGTACATAATTTTTCTATTAAAACAGTTTATAATTTTTTATGTTTTTATATATAGGAAGGTGAGGATGATCCAAAGGCATTCCCTCTAATACTTGACATGTTGCTTGCAAGGACAATGGCATTTAGATTCAAAGTCCAACCATCTTACCACCAATCTTCTATGATAAGGTTATCTGAAAGTCCAGTCTTGATCAAGTCCATTGTTGATCAGTTTGGAACATTGGAGATACATACTGTGAGTTAATGATATTTGTGTTTATCCGATTTTTAATCTATTTTTTATTTCTAATACAGTGTAAGTTAATTTTTACATGTTTTTAACAAGGGTTCGACATCTGAGGAACTTAATGGAAAGTGTCATCTAAACAACATGTCTCAATATGAATATGTGAGTGGCATCCATAATTGATTACAATGTTTAATATGCAAATGTAATTCATGTTATAACTGTGATTTATTGACATGTTTTTCAACTTGCATGGTTAGTCTGTATCTATCACTGTTGATCATGATCCAGACAACTTTCAGTTACTAGCTCTAGCCAAGAGAATGTCAGTTGACTTAGATTTGGATCTGCCACAAAGCCTCATCTTTAAATCCACTCAGTTGTCATCTTCGAATGTGGCAAAACATATCAAGACCGAGTGACTAATAGAAGCTTGATAAATTATGTATAACCTTTTGAGAACTATATTTTGATACATCATAGTTTGATGTATATTTTGTGACCTCATCCTTTACTACTCACAGGCTAAGACTGACTAAGTTTGAAACACTACTCTCCCATATATAAGTACATAACATAAAATATACATCTGAATGCCCTCATATTTAGTAAATTTCCTTATTCACCTCTTCACCACATCTAAGTACTTTTAAAACTAACATAATTTGCTTATCACGTTAAGTTAAGGTAATTGTTTCTATCGTTTGATAATTTCAACAAATACATTAACCATAATATATGAAACAATGATATTTTATTATTCTGACATATTATGTTATATATTTATATATTCAGTTATATACATAAATTATTTCATAGGTAGATAGAACATTGTAATTTTCTAATACGTTGAATTTTTGAGTGGTGCATGATATAGCATAGAGTATGTGATATACATTTTTTAAATGGATCGTGATGAATGTTAATGCTCATTGTTTAATATCCATGATACTATGACCTTAAAATGAAAAAATAGTCATAAGACATACAAATATTTGTTTGTCTATTTATTCATTTATTTTCATGTCTAGTTTATATCATTAATTTCAAATGTTAATAAAATTTAATCATTATACAATTTTAGATGATGGCATCAAAGAAGGCATTAATGTGTAAAAACAGAGATAACTTCATTTTATGCAAAATGTTTTTAAAAAGGTAATAAAGTATATGTGTTTATTTCTCTTAAACATTAAAATTTTAGGTTATAATCTATAGGTGTAATCGCGTAATGGTATTTCACCATGGTAGATTACAAATATCAAACAAATTTACAGATATTAAACAAATAATTGAGCTTTAACATTATAAACTATTTATTTATTGAAATTATTTTTTTTGCAGATCAATCATCATTCTCTTAATGACAAACTATATCTCCAACACTATTTTTTGACTATTCGGATTTGATTTTCCTATGCAATATGCAATTTTATATAACATAGCATACTAGATTAATTCTAATTAACTTTTTCTACTTTAAAATATGTAGGTGAATTGACATGTTATTTTCAACATTACATTGGAAAACACAATGTTGAAATCATAAGGCAGAAAGCTATGTAGTCTTTTACAAGAAAGGTAAAACTTCAAAAAAGATAATAAATATGTCAACTCACCAATGCAAGAGTGAGAAACAAATATCAGCAAAAGTCACTTCCCCTCTTTCATTTTCATAACTCATCTCTTCTTCTCCCTTAACAACCCAAACCCTTATGTCAAACCCTTTCATTTTACCCTCTTTTATTTTCAAAAAACCTTACTCTCCCAACATTTTATTTCTTCTCCATTATTCTTAAAGTTCTAAGGTAAGATGCAATGTTCTTTAGCACCATTATCGTTTTCCTTTACAATAGAAGGGGAAATAATTTTATGACTTTATTTTTCTTCCTTTTTTGTTTTCCTACTCAAAATAGTTTTTCTTCAATTAAAACTTCTTCCTTTGAACTCTCTTCTTAACAACTACATTTGTATTTAGGATTGAAGAAAGCAAGTTGGTTGTTCGTACTTCATTCATAGTTGTGTATACAACATTCTGCCCATAAGGTAATGCTTTTGTTTCTATATATAATGTTTATTTTTTCTTTTGTTTTTTATGCTAATGACAATGAAGCATTCAACATATTAACTCCTGAATTTCTAAATTCACTTCAACATAAGGTCTTCCAAATCATAAGATCAAGCTAAAAGTAGACACCTCGATTATGTTATTAAGGAATTTAGATCAGTCTGAATGGTTATATAATGGTACAAGGTTGATGGTTACGAAGATGGCTAATCATGTACTTGAGGCAAAGATAATGTCTGGAAAAACATTGGAAATAGCACTTACATTCTTAGGTTATCAATGTCACCATCCCAATCTTCATGGTCTTTGATGCCTATCAGAAGACAATTCCCTATAATTGTGTCATACGCTATGACAATCAACAAATCATAAGGTCAATCACTAGAGAGTGTGGGGTTGTATTTACCTAGATCGATATTCAGTCATGGTCAATTGTATATAGTTGTTTCAAGAGTATAGAGCAAAAAGGGATTGAAGATATTGAGACATGACAAGGATGATAAACCACTGAAGACAACGACAAATGTCATTTATAAAGAAGTTTTCCAAGATCTGTAACATGTATTCTACAACTTATTTTACATTATGTTTGAAATATTTATTTCTAACTATTACATTTTTCAAAATGACTGGTTCAATATCATATCATTGTACAACAGTTTTACATCAACAATAAATATATACAAAGCAAGGTTTATGAGTTAATCTTTAGTCACATTCTCCTGTTAACAAACATCATGTTATTTTCCATCTAAATTCATTCAACTTTTTTTAACATTACAGGTTCAATATCATTTCATTATACCAACATCTTTACATCATCAATGGATTATTACAAAACATGTTTTAGTAGGTAATCCTCAGTAACATTTCCTTGAACAAGATATGTAACCATTATTTAATTAAATTTATGCAATACATATTATTATCCGTGCGAACACACGGATCTCCTACTATTATATCAAAAAAAACCCTACATAACTTACTTGAATACTTCAACAAGGGTGGAGATAAGATTTTGAATTTCAACGGTTGCTGATCATGAGACCGTGATAGTAAAAGAATGCAACGTGGCAAAGTAGTAGAAAAGGGTACTAATTTTATTACTTGGTTTTCCGCACTAGCTCATCAAATTAGTGAGTAATATTATTTATGTCATATGATGATTGAGAACTTGAGATTATCAATCACAAATATGGGTTACCACATACCACCTATATGATTCGGAAATTAAACTACGTTTATTTTAAGCATTATATTGACGGTAATACCCTTATACATTAAAAAATAAATCAAAAATATTTTATTTCTCTATCCTTTTATATTAATAAATAAATAAAAAATATGTTCCTTACACCAATGGCTCTCAAATAATCCGGAAAGTGACAATTCTATTGACATTAAATATGGAGGAGTTTTTTTATACTGAAAATCTAAAATAATATATATATTTTTTGTCTGCAAATAACATACCACATATTAATATGACCTCAAAATACTTCATTGTCATATTTTGTGATGAAAATGTATTTCACGTTTGAAAAATGCTTGGTCAATTGTCAAAAAGTCAACTCAAAAGTTAATTTTCTAAAAGAATTAGGAAATTAATCACACTAGTTCAAAATATTAATCAAACAACTAATATTGCTCAAAAGATATAAATAGTCATTGAATCAATTACTAATATTAATTGAATTAAATTTTTCAATGATTTAAACTACTTGGAAAAAACAAATGTACATAGCCTCTCATTGAAAAAGATTTGCAAACGATTCACTCGCGAACATATAGAGTTAAACATTATTACAAGGTCCATAGACCAATAATCCCAACGAAATCTACACTATTGATTTATAGCAAAGTTACTTAATTTAAGTTATCAATATATCACGAATAAGTGGAATGTCTTGTGCTCTCTTTTGATTGACTGTGACTACCATGGTTATGATTATTGAAATGAGATACTATTATTGAAACATGAGGATGAAATTCTTTTAGAAGTTTTTAAATTATTTAATTTGAAAAATAACTACAAATTTAGATTTTTGAAGTAATTTTAGTGTCATATATTAGTATTATATTCGATATTAGTCTTCTACTGCGTGAGAGGATGGTGACTCACCATTATTTATGCAGCTGTTATTGAATATAAGTTCGCTCACTCCATTTTTTTGCTTGTCGTGCGTGTATATGTTCATATGAAGAAAGTAGTTGTGGAGGATAAAGTTCTTATGTACTTTAGACTTTGTTTGTTGAACTTGTAAATTCATATTGTTATAGTTTATATAATTATCATATGAAAGTAACTTTTTGGTCAAAATATTAAATATTGTATGGCTATTGATGTTCCACATAAAACATGTTTTTTTCTACTTAACTTTTAACCATGAAATATTATTTAAGAAACTAATATTTTACAAATAAAAATGAAATAAATTATTACTCTTGACTTTTTTTTATATCTATTTTATGCATTTTAATTAGTATAGTAGATTGTGATACTGGTATTACATATTCATATAAGAATGATTTAATTTAGTATTATTAATATTGTGTTAGTTATTATATCAGTTAGACTGTTGATATAGTGGTTCATTAATTCAATTAGTAATTCACTAATTAAATTTTATATTAGTTAAATTATATATATTATAATAAATTTATAAATATATTATTATTATTTATAATTAGTGTGCGACAAACATTTTGTGTTTGTCAGTCACGTTCTTATTTTAAAGTACTAAGTAATTAATTTTTATCCACTTTATTTTGAAGAATTAAAATGTTGTTTTTGTATTTTATTTACTTTATATTATATATTTTTATCTATATTAGAATATGCAACTTATAATTAATATATTTGAGGTGGTTATATATGATTATATGATTTTTTTTAAATTAAAAAATTGAAGGATAAAATAGAAATATATAAATTATACCATGGAGGTGGTTACACCATGTTTTGACTTTATATATAGTATAGATATATAATTCAATTATTGAAATGATTAAATAACTAACAATGTTAAATAACAATGAGGTTAAAGATTTGAATTGTGAATATGTCATTTTGAAATATGATTTTTTTTCCATTCAAAAATAGGCATTGACTGATACAATAGAATACACGATTATATTTGATCAATTTTAATTAATATTTTTTTATTTTGATCAACCGCATAATCAATATAATTATTATCTATACTACTTATGAAGGAAAAACCCAAAATAACTATCCATCGTGGTGTAATTTGTGGTTCTTCCAATTTTGTCCTCACTATTTTCTAATTTTTACAAAAAAAATCATATATAACATAATGTTGCTATCCACCTAATATATGCTCATATTATTTGGTTAATTACTATTAGTCTTTAATATAAAACATTACACTGATCAAATAAATTCAATTATATATTACAAATATTTAACACAAAATATTATATCTGACATTTATGACATATAAATTATACATTATAAATGATAGGAAAGCAGGTTGACATAATACTCGTTCATCATGGATTTACCGGTTAAAGATACCAATGCAGAAAGATTTATATAATCATGCTTTTATTTCTAGTTTACCTCTTCCGGCATATACCATTCTTTGACTACAACAAATCTACTATCGAAATGCTATATGCCTATTTTAATGATGTCTTGCATCATTCCAGTCCGGTGAAGAATGATTAGGAATATTTCCTTAGGCATAAAGAGGGCATTTCCACTGTTTCATTAACGAGCAAGTACAATAGAGAGGCTGAATTGTGTTTGATTACTCGAAAGTGACCATTTTGCAAAAACAAATTCCTGAAACTATTTAATCATCTTAAAAAGTGTATATACTGATACATCGAAATATATCATCCTTAATATGATTTAATAAGATTCTCATTTTTTTGTATTACTAAAGGAACTAATTTTTTTCAGAGTATGTGATTGTCTCTCCCAACAAGTATTGCTCACAAGAATTGAATCATTTACATTTTAATCATCCTAGAGATCTAGCAGAACCTTACCCTACTAGTCAAACACATTGGTGATTAATAACATTCTCGTTGTGAACATTAAACTTGGACCAAACTATTTAAAAAAATTCTCTTTTTTCTCAATAAAGATGTTCGGTTATTTTCTAAATTGGTTAGTTGTTTTATTTTTATTACAACTAAGATATACTTTAGAAAGAAAAGAAAAAGGCTCATTAGGAAGGAAATTCACAGTGGTAGAATAGTTTGACTACTTTATTATATATTTGATATAACTTTTTAGTTTATTACTAATATAGTGCACCTTAACATAAGTCGTATTTGATATGTACGATTTTTAAATAAAATCGTCACTAACATACATGAGTTTGGAGTATTGATTTAATTTATTAAAACTCGTGGCTGCAATCCACGATTTTCCCTTTTTTATATTTATTTTTTAAACTCGTATCCATAAAATACCATTTTTATTGTATATTATTAACAAAGTTTTACACTAGTATAGTGCTTAGGTGATAATCATGGTAAGGTAAAGGTCAAAGGTTCAACATCCACTCATTTTATTGTTAAAATAGAAATGTATAAAATTTGATAATAAATGTATTGCAATCTAACCACTTTGTATTATTGACATACACGAGTTTGGAGTGCTAAATTAATTTACTAAAACTCGTGGTTGCAATCCACAATTTTCCCTTTTTTATATTTATTTTTTGAATTCGTATCCATAAAATACAATTTCCATTGTATGTTATTAACAAATTTTTGCACTAGTATAGTGGTTAGGTGATAATCATGATAAGGTAAAGGTCAAAGGTTCAACACCCACTCATTTTATTGTTAAACTAGAAATGTATAAAATTTGAAAATGAATGTATTGCAATATAACCATATTGCATTATTGTCCTTGTGCAAATAATATATATCAAAATTATATTCTAACCACTATATCACTACAAAATTTATAAATGGAAATCATATTTGATAGTAAGGTATTAAAAAATAAATATAAAAAAAGAAAATCATGGATTGCAACCATGAGTTTTAATAAATTAAATTACTTCCCCAAACTCGTATATGTTAATGATGATTTTATTTAAATATTGAGTATATGAAACACGACCAGTGACGTATCTAGGATCCAAATACAGAATGTACGACATAAGTTAAAATTAAAATAATAAATATCACTATATATGAGATGATGAAAGTATTAATATAAAAATCACAAAATTTAAATATATCAATCAAATAAGTTATGTATTTCATAGTTGATCTATATGTGACTTCATATTTTGAATCGTTAAATTATCAACTTGTTGTCAATGTTATTGAACACTTCTCATTATCAATGTTATTGAACACTTTTCGCTCAATATAAGTGACTTAATAGTCTTTCAATCATGCATTTTCATTCGATTAAACAACGTATTTTTTTATAACTTTCATAGTTGAAATAACTTTTTCTACGGTTGTTGTGGCAACAAGTAAAATCATTTTTAACTTAAAGAAAAATAAGTTAATGAGTATACAATGTGTCTTTCACTTTCAAACAACTTATCTCAAAGATTACTGATTCCTTTTAAAGAAGCAAATTCAATATTAATACACATTTCAATGATGTAACTCTGAGCTTGATTATCAAGCATGGCAAAATTAATTGAATAAAAAACAATGGATAAAACTTTGCAAATTCAATCAGTTTTGCAATATCAAAATTAGAGAGGCAATTGGTTAGATTCAAAGAAGATATACAAAGAAGTAATTGAATATTCGTTTTGGAGAAACGATCATGAAATTCTTCAAGTTACATATTTACATAGTATAAAATTATTTAGCAGAACTCTATGAAACATGTCATGTCGTTTACAAAAAAAATAAAATTTTAGACTTGTAAAGTTGTTGGTAGTATACACATTTTTTCAAAAATTCAGGGAGCACCGTCACTGAGCACGACTTATGTAAAAGTACATTATATTGGTAATAAACTAAAAAATTATACCAAAGGTGTAATAAAGTAGTAAAACTATTCTACTATGGTGAATTTTCCCTCATTAGGATGATGAAAATCGGGTTGATATACCTAACTTAAGTCTATAAAGGGCAAAGTTAATGCAACAAAGGGGCACAAATTCCAAGACCTAAGTTTTCCTGTTGTGGTAGTATTACTATTATCTTGTCACTCTTTTTTTTATCCTCATATTTTTGACCTTATAATTTTTCTTTTTATATTACCAAAAGCATACTACTACCATGACATCCACAATAACAACACTCAAAACCCACTAGTAATCCAAAATTGCATTTTCATTCTACACTTAGAAAAACCAACACAATAAAGGAGATAATTATTCCTTGATGTGTATCATATTCTAATTGATTTATCTTCAAACTAGTAGTCTATCCGTGCACTTGCACGGGTCGCTTCTTTATTTATGCATAATGCGCAAATAATGTACATATATTTTATAACGTCAATAAATCATATATCGAACCATTATATTTTTTGCATTCATATAGTTGCAATATTAACAAAGGTTATTGAGGGTATATGTATAATATTAACATTTATATGCATTTGTATAAGCATTGATTTGTGGAATGTATAATTATAGAAAGTATTTGATTCTAAAATAACTCAATAAATAAAATTCAAATNATCCTAATCCTAATCCTATTCATAATCCTCATCCTCATCCTCATCATCATTCTAACCCTCATCGTCATCCTCATGCTCAAGCTCATCCTCATCCTCATCCT
>NW_017719045.1:0-15626 GCF_001865875.1 Lupinus angustifolius
TTTGTTTATGCATAATGCGCAAATAATGTACATATATTTTATAACGTCAATAAATCATATATCGAACCATTATATTTTTTGCATTCATATAGTTGCAATATTAACATTGGTTATTGAGGGTATATGTATAATATTAACATTTATATGCATTTGTATAAGCATTGATTTGTGGAATGTATAATTATAGAAAGTATTTGATTCTAAAATAACTCAATAAATAAAATTCAAATTGTATTGGATAATATCTCACCTCTATATTCTATATATAAAATTATAAATATAAAGACTTTTTATTGCATCATATTTTTTGTGATTACATTTATAGGTACCATATAAAGTCATAAGGATTTTTAGCATATCTCTTGAATGCTTATTTTTATTTTAGGTTATGTTCATTATGTATAAATATTTGAATATATTTTTAGCATTCAAATATTGTATAATTAAATGTTATTTATTTGATTATGTTTTAACTAATAATCATTGTATGAAAATAACTCATAAATTAAAGATTCATTTCTATTATTTGAAAGATATATCTTTGTATACAACTATAATATTTTATTATACATATTTTTCTATTAAGTCTGTCATTTTTATAATATACATATTTGAATTAATATTTTTATTGTTGGAATTAAGTTAATTCATATGTATTATTAAATTCATATGTTGTAGATAACTCAATGTACAACACGTTATTGTTTACATTAATTTGTAGTTTCAAATATACTAATAATATTTCAAATCTTTGTGTATTAATTTTACTATTATTGTCTTATCTTATTTTTTTATACCAAATGATTTGATGAGCTATTAGGATGTGATATTTTTTGTAATCTATTTGAAAAACACATTAAGTTGCGATTTCACATGATATTTTTTCTGATAATTTTAATCAAAATAATAAAAATAGTCTAATAATTGTTTTTTATTCTTATATATTCCTAATTAAAATACATATATTTTCCATGAATATATCTATTATTGTTATCTTTTAATTAAATAATATAATGATAGTAATTAAATATTTTGAAAATTCTCATTCGTTATATTCTCATATGTTATACTAATATATATTCAAAAATTGTTAAGATTTTTAATCTTCTTAATCTAATATCTTTAATATTCTATTTATGTTATACTTATCATTATTACTATCTTAATATTGTAATATTAGAAGCAAATACTAAATCTGAAACAAAATATATTTATAATGAATGTTGCCTAAAATTGAATAATAAAAATAAGTCAAACAAAATATAAATCAAATATGTGTTATAATACATACAACTTTGTAAATCTTATGATTATTTTTAAGAAAATAGAGGTAAAATAATCAATTATGTAATCACAATAAAATCAAATCAAGGACATAGTTTTCCAATAATTTTAATAAAAATAAGACTATTATGATATTAATTTCAAATTGTGACTCATTATATTTTATAGTATTCAATTTATATACAATTTCTTGATTTTATAATTGATCTTATGTGTACCTGTATTAATTTATAGCTTGAAATATACTAATAATATTTCAAATCTTTGTGTATTAATTTTACTACTATTGTTTTATCTTATTTTTTTGTAATGAATGGTATGATGAGCTATTATGATGTGATAATATAAATCTCCTAATATTAATTTCATTAATATTGACATAATGTTTCTTAGAAATCTTCTTCTCATTTCTAGTAACAATCAACCAATTTCCATACATGTGAGTGAGTTTGAGAGTAGAAGATGATAGATTTGTTAAATAAAATATGTGAAATTTATATGATGAAGAAGTTATATCTACCACAAATGAAGAAAAATTGAAATAATATAAAAATAAAAGTAGATCACAATTTGAGTTATATCATACTTATGAGTTGGTTTTAAAAGTTGAAGATGATAAATTTGTTGATCACAATTTGACAAAATAATATAAAGTATATCAACCGACTGCCAACAGAAACATAAATTAAAAGAATAATTGTAAGTGAGTTTTAGAGTTGAAGATAATAAATGTGTTGAGAAAGGAAGAGACACCATAAGGAAACGACAACCAGAACAATTGTGAGAAAAACTACACAACATTTTGTCTCTCCTTTATTATTATTTATTTAATGAGGCATTATGTTTATATTTTTAAACAAATAGTAAAATATAGTTTTAATCGTGTGTGTAAGGTTGTATAGTAAGAGATGATGAGCTTTTGGAGGGGAAACTTTGCATCAGGTATTGACATGTGTCCCTAAGAAGAAAACTTTGCACAAGATATTGACATGTGTCCCTAAGAATAAAACTTGGAATAAGGTATTGACATGTGTCCTAGGAGTTTTTTTTGTTATATATTTATTATTTATTTAATAAGTCATTATGTTTATATTTTTAAACAAATAGTAAAAGATAGTTTTAATCATGTGTGTAAGGTTGTATAGTAAGAGGTGATGAGCTTTTGGAAGGGAAACTTTGCATGAGGTATTGACATGTGTACCTAAGAAGCAAACTTTGCATAAAGTATTGACATGTATTCCTATATGAGTTTTTTTTGTTATATAGTAAATAGATTTTAGATCATATTATGTTCGATATTTGACATTTAATTGAGATTTTCATAGGTTTATCATAAATTATGACTAATCTCGATAACATCTAAACTTTGAATCTAAACTTCTCACGAGTCACTATCCAATTTGGGCCACAAATCGTGATATTGGCTCACAACATTTTTTTACTCTCTATTATATATTTTTAATTCATAAAAAAAGTTAGGAATATGGTTAAAAATGCAGTATAAAGGATCATAAGCAAGTAAATAGACTTATCTCATAAAAAATAAGTCAATAATCCTATTTAGTGAAAGAGAATTGTTGAAATGTCTGCGAATCATGATTTAATGAGAATTTATAAAATGAGTTTAATATTTATATATCTTGAGTCTAAAATTTATTACACAGTCAAAAAGCTCAGAGTCGTTGGTACTTGTGAATTCTGCACAAATACAACACAAGTACACCAGGATTTTAAAGACGAATTATTCAAACTACCTACAATACAGGCAAACACAAGTATATTAGTATGTTTACATGGGTACCCACAACATATGAAATTAATTTAGTATCTTATCAATTTGAGTTTTTAAATTTATATGATTTAATTTTGTGGTGCAGAATGCACTTTATTTTTGTAGTTTCTTTAGTATCTTGTTGTTTTTTTTTATTTTACATTCAGGTTTGACATGCAAAAATGTCCAAAAAGTTACTATATAGACTACACCAAACTTTGTCTTAAATAGTCTGAGTCTATATAACATATAGAAACATTGAGCTTGACCCGTTAGTCTGTTTAATATTTTCAAAGCCTAGGTCTGATCTATTTATAAGTCTAATCTGTTAGTTTGTTTAAGGGTCTCCTATTGTATAGGTCTTGAAAAAGTCAACCATATCTTTATTTAGATAGACTAATAAACATACTTTTAACTAAACCGATCTAATTTTAACAATTAAATTATATTTTTGTATACATTTTTATATTAAAAGTACATATATAATAATATCGCTTTATTAAAATAATATATCATGAATATTGTCTTAAAGTCTTAGTCTAGTTAAAAAAAACAAAGCTTATGTTTAATTTGTTTAAAAGTTTAACTTGTTAGCTTATTTAAAGGTGTCATATATTATATGGTCTTGAAATAGACAATCATATCTTCATTTAGATAGACTACTACCTAAGTAGTTAGTCATTTAACTTTAATAATTAAATTATATTTTTGTGTTTATTTTTATATTAAAATTACATATATAATAATACTACAAAGTTTGATAGACATTTTAGATAACCTAAAACTTGATACATTAAGCTAAATAAGTTTTTTAAAAGTCTGAGCATCGTTTGTTCAAAAAATATATATGGTCTGACATAATCTGTTATATGTTAAATAAATAAATAATAAATCAATGATGGACAATCTGATCAATTTTCATCCTTATAATTAGGAAATGTTTTTTTTTTCTTTTCAATTTTCAAAACACCCCATCCCAAAAATAAACTACAAGCTAGAGTAAAATTCTTTATGAACCCATTGCCATCACAATAATGGTCCGAAAAGATAAAAAAAAAACCAATATAGTGAGTGCAAATAAAGCTAAATTAATCCTATAGTTATACCAAAGTTATGAAACTTTTAATTCCATGATCTAAACTAAACCCCTCAGGCTCATAAGTCATAAGCAACCATCATCACTCGCCTTCTGCTTAACGCTACAGATCCATCATAAGAAGAAACCCTGCTAATGCTAATGCTAATGCTCTAGCTAGCTAGGGTTTCATCTCACTAAATCTCATTTTCCACCTAACCAAAATTGAAAGAAATAAATAATAATCTTGTGGATCCAATACCAAAATCGATCACATGAATCCTTCTTCGGTGAAATTTCTTCTCCTCCTTCTCCTTCTCTTCACTTTCTCCACCTTCGTTCTCTCCACAGATTCCAAGAACAATACCTTCCGCGACCGCGAAGCAACCGATGATTCCCTCGCTTACCCCCAAATGTACCACGATTCTCAATTGCTGTGATTGATTATTACGTTATTTCTTGTGATTTTATAGAATATGTAAATTTTTGTTTAATTATTCTGTCTATTTCTTATGATTATGATTTTGTTATAATTGTGGTTAGAGATGAGGATGCTTTAGTGAATTCGAAGTGCCCTAAGAATTTGGAGCTAAGATGGCAAACGGAAGTTAGTTCCAGTATCTATGCGTCCCCCTTGATTGCTGATATTAACAAGTAAGTTCTTATTGACTCTGCGTATCGAATTATTGTTTATGTAACTGTAATTCACATAGCAATTGGTGTGAAGACTTGACAGAATAGGATGGGATGTTATGTTATGTTCTGTTTGGTTTTACTCCTTTTAGTGGAGCCAAAATGTCTCACTTTTTAATCCAATGTAGAATAGAATTCATATGTTTTGTTCTGTTCCATTCTAATATGTCTTTGCAGGTGTGCTTCACTTTCATCGTGTCATATTTGTTCCATTTTTAGCTTAACCTTTCATATTACTTGTTGTGTTGTCAAATGTTTTTATTCTTACCTTAATCTTGTATATTACATCTCATGTAATGAAAGTTGATTCGTTGAAAAAATGTTTTTTCCCCCACAGTGATGGGAAGCTTGAGATAGTGGTTCCCTCTTTTGTTCACTACCTTGAGGTTCTGGAAGGTTCTGATGGGGACAAAATGCCAGGTAAAGATTATGGGATGTGTTCTTGTCATGATGGGTTTTAACGTCAATGATATATGCTTGCTATTGCAAATGTATGAGGGGTAACATATTTATACCTTCCCCTATTGATATCCATTCTATGTGGCTAAATTAAGTTTGGCTCTATTTGACATAATATGGATTATGAAGGTAGACTTGAAAATGATAGGGATTTAGCTTGAGGAACAATATAATTGAACGTTAAGAATGTAATTTTTCCCTAACAACTACTTCTCTAATATTGCAAGCCTTACGAAAAGGTACGAGAAATTAGTTAAGGTGAATACTAACCAACATTCTATATTCTGGGAGAAGAATATATTCGAAAGCAGCTACTTATTCCAAATATCCAATGAATTCTAATCCATTAATCCTAATTAGTTATTAATATGGGCTACCATTTTCTATGGGAGCTTAAGGAATTGTAAAAAATTATATTGCTATGAAAGAGGTGGTAGGGAGTGAATACTGAAGATTATCAATGGAAATGCGTTTTTTAGATTTATCTCACTGATTGCACATGCTTAGGATCAAGGCATGACCTTATTGTGATAGATTACCTCATGTTTGATGAGTTTTTTTACAAAATACCATTCTGAATGGTTTCTTAGGGTGGCCTGCTTTCCACCAATCCACTGTGCATTCTAGTCCTCTTCTGTATGACATCGACAAGGATGGGGTGAGAGAATTAGCTCTGGCAACCTACAATGGTGAAGTGCTATTTTTCAGGTGACTGTCTTTTTCTGTATTTTGTAAATTTTGCTTCCATTTAAAAATTGTCCATTGCTTGAGGTGCTTTTAACAAGGTTATAATAAGCTATCATCTTTAGGGTTTCTGGCTATGTGATGTCAGATAAGCTGGTGGTCCCACGTAGGAAGGTGCTAAAAAATTGGTATGTGGGTTTGAATTCTGACCCAGTGGATCGTTCTCATCCGGATGTTCACGATGATCAACTTGTCCAAGAAGCAACTATCAAGAACTCTATGTCTTGTAAGTTTTTGCCATGCTGACGCTCAAATAATTGTTGTGCATGGATTATAGGTCCTCAAGTTTTCATTATCAACCTAATAAAGCAGCTTTGACAGAGGGTTTGTGTATAATTTTGGGCTTCATGTGATTATGAACTGTACATTTATTTTAAAAAGTTATCTGTTGATAATGATTCTCCTTGTAGATATGAACGGAAGTAAACATGAACTCAACTCTTCATCTGCCTCGTTAGCAGAAACTCATCCTGGCACAAATGATAAACATGAACTCAACTCTTCATCTGCCTCGTCAACAGAAACTCACCCTGGCACAAATGACAAACATGAACTCAACTCTTCATCTGCTTCGTCAACTGAAACTCACCCTGGCACAAATGATAAACATGAACTCAACTCTTCATCTGCCACATCTTACCCTGGCACAAATGATAAACACGATCTCAACTCTTCATCTACCACATCAATAGAAACTCCCCCTGGCACAAAAGATGTGTCTCATCCAGTGCCCGAAAAGAAAAAAAATGAAAGTCAAATAGAGGAGAATATTAAGCTGCCAACAATTGTTGATAATTCCTCTGTGAATACTGGGTCTGTGGAAACTGTTAATGCAGAAAACAAAACCAGTACAGGGAGACGCCTGCTGGAAGATAACAACTCCAAAGGAGCAGAGCATAGTGGTGCTGAATCCAAAGATAGTAAGGAGGGTATCCATGCTGCAACCGTGGAAAATGAAGAAGGCCTTGAAGCAGATGCTGATTCGTCCTTTGAGTTATTTCGTAATAATGATGAGTTGGCTGATGAGTATAACTATGATTATGATGATTATGTTGATGAATCAATGTGGGGTGATGAGGAATGGACTGAAGTTAATCATGAGAAATTGGAGGATTATGTGAATGTTGACTCACACATCTTGAGCACTCCTGTGAGTTAGTGCTTGACCTTTTTTAAATATAAAATTTATGATTTATTCATTCTGCCAAATCCTAGAAAAAAGTATACACAAATCAATAGCTGTTCATTCTATTTTTCTTGTCTTTTGCCAGGTCATTGCAGATATCGACAATGATGGTGTATCAGAAATGATTGTTGCTGTTTCGTATTTCTTCGACAACGAGTGAGTCTGTCTTTACATATGTTTTTCCAAATGCCAATTATACTTTTGTATACTATCTTTTATTGTGACAATTATGTGGTTGCAATTCATATTTAAATACATAGGTTGCTAGCTGTAATTATCATTGTGAGATTACTTTGACAGATTAAAAATAGATGAGATGAGACTAATATTCTTATGTGCTTCAGACTTGCTTATAGAAGAAGAAATTTAGTATAGAGTGAGTTTGACACAATCTGTATGGATAGGCAATCTTCAATGTGGATGTCATCCAATTCTGTGAAGTAAATGATGTTCTGGCATCCCTTGGTGGATGTTCAGTTTTTCAGATAGCTAACTATGAAAGATGTATTATATACAAAGATAAATTATGCAAGAATCAGATAGAAGGGGAATTCATGGGTAGGAATGATGGTGTAGAACAAAGGAAAGTAACCATGATATAGATGATCTTGTGTTTTTTGCCAACTTATTCCTTCATATATGATAAAAATTAAAGTTACATAAAAGGAAGCTTTGGAGATTTAATTTGTTACTGTGTAATGCTGTTAATCATATTTTGTGCAAAAAGAATATCCATGAAGCTTTGTTCATTTCTTTTTGACTTGTTTTATTGTAAGTAAGTTGACTAGCATTTTGGCGAGTTTACATAAATTATTGAGTGGGATCAAGCAAGCACCCTATTTTTTAACACTTAATTTGTTCAGTCATCTTTGTGCTTTGCTTATTGTCTGCTGGACTGGGTATGCTTGTTCTTTTTTATTAAACAGGTTTTTTGTAGCAATACGCTTTTTTACTCTTTACATAGTAGCAATGAAATATGATTTCTGATATTTGCTGAAGAACGAGATAATTGGTTTTATCGTTTTGGAATAATCTGTACCTATAGAGGAGACTATTTGTTAATTTACTGGCCTGTCAGTAATTAGCCACCTTTTAAGCTGACAGGTATTATGACAACCAGGAGCATATGAAAGAACTGGGTGATATTGATATTGGGAAATATGTTGCTGGTGGCATTGTTGTTTTTAATCTTGATACGAAGCAAGTTAAGTGGACTGCAGAACTTGATCTGAGTACAAATACTGCCAACTTCCAAGCCTACATATATTCTTCTCCAACTGTTGTAGATTTGGATGGTGATGGAAATCTGGACATTCTTGTTGGAACTTCTTATGGTCTGTTCTATGTGTTGGATCACCATGGTAATGATGTCTAAACACTGCTTACCTAGTATTTCTCATAAGTCAATATAGTGTAACTCTAGAGACAATTACATATATCGGAATCTTAACTGATCAAGTTAAGAATATGAGTCAGTTTTTTCTCTCTCTTTTCTGTTATCATTTTCATTCACTTTGTGCTACTTTCCTTTTCTCAAAAGTCATTAATTTTAAAATAGTTTATTATTAATGTTACTCTGTTTCCCCTGTAAACATTTCTATACAATCATTTCTTTGTTCCTCCCTTGAAAGATTTCCATTAGGAAAAAAAACACTTACCCTCCTCAATGTTTGCAAAATGTGCAAATTGATCCTTCCCTTAATTTCTCCATAATCTCCTAACAGAAAGCCACATGATTTGCATGTGATCAAGTTCCAGACCAAAATGCACCTGGTGTCTTATATTCCCCAAATCCTATACCCTAACCCCCCTAAATCATTACGAACCTTTTCCTCATAGCAGAAATCAACTCTTACTAGAATACCTCTCCTTAGAACCCATTGACTCAAAAGTGAACCCAGAAGAACTCATCAACCATAACTGTAGTTGACCCACAACTATCACATGATTGATCCCTCAAATTAGAACGACTCCATTGTTTCCAATGACAACTCTTCATCACCAACCCAAAGCCGCTATATCGGCCACCCAAACCAAGCTCGAGCTACCGACAAACAGAGATGTCAATCACAAATATTGAGCCAACTTGCCACTCGTAGCCCTAGATCCAAACCACTATCACCTGTCCATGCTCACTCCATGGCCACACCACTATTAGGCTCGTGAGATTTGAGATCCCATCATAGAACACGTCTCCTCTTTGGGTTTGAACTTGTATCAATTTGGGTGGGAGGGGGTGGAATTAGCGTTTTAGAGTTATACTATAGGTTTTGGGGAGGATAAGACACTCAAGGGCATTTTGGTTTCAAATATGATCACGGGCAAGTCACATGATGAATTCTATTAGATGATGGAAAAATTAACGCAAAGGTATACCTGCACATTTTTCAAACGTTGAGGATTAGAATGCGCGTTTTAAACTTCAGAGACTAAGTCACAAATGGCCTATAGTTCAGCATCTAAAGTGTATTTCCCCCTTCTGCTGTATCTAACTTTTACAAACTTTTTTGTATTTGCTTCTCTGCATTGTTTTATTGCGGTTGAGTGATGTCTAAGATTGCAAGGTTGAACATGTTTTTCCCTGAAATATCAAGATTATGGACTGTTAAATATGGTGAATTTTCAATTCCATACATTTAAAGTTTTTATTTTATAAATTTTATTATTTATTAGTCAAATTTGGAGCTTTGCAGTCAAGGTGTTATTAGGGTTATACATGAGGGGAGCTTGGTTAGAAATGAGCAGGATAAGATAGTGCAGTTTTACCCCTTGTACCCTTACACTTGAACACCACTGCCACCACAACCACTCTATCACCATTGCCATCACCACAACAATGTCATTGTTATCTTGTGTGCACCAAACACTGGACAAAATAAGAGCTTATCCTGCTCATATCAATATCCTACTCTCTATTGTATCTTGGCCGCCAAATGAGCCCTTATAGCTTGTTTGTGAAATCTAATTCTTATATTTTTCTCAAATAGGTAAGGTTAGAGAAAAGTTCCCTCTTGAAATGGCCGAGATTCAAGGAGCTGTTATTGCGGCTGACGTTAATGATGATGGGAAAATTGAGCTAGTTACTACTGATACACATGGAAATGTTGCTGTATGGACTCCAAAAGGAGATTTGATATGGGAAAAACATCTGAAGAGTCTTATTCCACAGGTAACTTGCTATCTCTGTCTTCCTTAGCATGTCATGAATGTAGCATGATTTCACATCACTTGATTATGGAGCAACCAATATCTATGGTATAGGATTTTCAAATTGGTTTGGGTTAATGGGATAATTATACAAGTCGTGTCGACTGTGAGTATATAGGTAGAGAGGATGAATGTGACTTTAGATAAGAAAGGAAGTGAGAAGATGATAGAGAATATTGAAGGTAGTAGTTCAGTTCCAAAATGTTTGGTTCGCTCCATGTGGTGCAAACCGTAAATATTTAAAATGAGGGAAGGTTGGGTTAGGGTAGAAACTAAAAGGCTTCAATTTATTTTGAATAAGTTTTGTAATGCTTTCTGTTTGTTTTAGTCGGGACTTGGTCCTTTGAGTTTTATGTGGACTTTGCCTATGTTATTACTTATTAGAAACCTTGCATGATCACTTCTCTCTCTCTATCTCTCATGTATACTAAAGGCTTACTTCTATTTTAAAATTTTCACTTCCTGATTTTTTAGGGTAATGCCTTAGACCCACCATGTGGGCCTGATACTTTGGTCTCATGGTGGGTCTCCTAGTAAGGCCCTTTCACGAGATGTTTGTTATCTGCCATGGAAGCTCTGAAAGAAATAGAAGTTGCCTTTTGTATTGTGAGGTAACTTAGAGGCTGTGAGTGAGGTAGCTTGGCAGCTGTGGAGTAGTACTAGAGCTTGTTGTAGATGTGCAGGCCAAGGAAGGCCCTTTAACCTGATGCTTGTTATGTGTCATTGAAGCTCTGAAAATTGAAGCTGCTCTAAAAGCTATGGAGTTAGATTTGAACTTAGAGGGAGCTTTAGACTTCTAAAAGTTAAAAGAAACTCTATTCAATGAGACTTAGAGTCTTAGCCATTGGGAAAAGGATTTGCCCAAAACACGACAAGGGTGAAGAGATGAAAACCTTTTATCCTAATAGTAAGACAAATAAACAAAGTCAATGAGAAACATGTATATAGGTCTTTAAAGTTATTTCTTAGAATCGTCAGTTTTGCTTCTTGAATTTTTTCAACACATTTCCAAGCTGAGATATGTACTCCTCTGTTGCTGGTGATAGAATGCTTATCTAAACATTACGTAGCCTTGGGAGCATCTTCTATGTTTTGAAAAAATCGCTACTGACTCAAATTAGAGAGGCCTGCTGTTGTGTATAGTTTATAAGTGATTTGATCAAGTGAACTTTCACCTTTTGTAGCACATCTGGATTTTCATTCTTCCTATATAATACTATAATGTGGTAGTGATTGCATTTCGAGTTTAGAGATTTTGCAAGCATAAGGGCTCTTTTCTTGGATGGAAATCAGTAGCTTCAAGTTTGGGACTCTAGCTTCCGACAGTATATTAATGTTTGGAAGAGCAGGACTATATAATGAGAAAGAATAATCTAGGAGATCGAACTTATCGTATTGAGGGAGAAATTTGATAATTGGTTTAAATGATTTGGCTATGGGTTAGGCACTTCTCTTTCTAATTAAAAAAATACTTTATTGATGGGACTTATAGCAACAATATGTTGTTAGGTAACCCCTAGTCAATTAGTTAGAATGCTATTAGGAATCTATTATTTAGTTAGTTAGTTTGGGACTAGGATAACTAGAGAAATAAGGCATGTTGCTTATAAATAAGAGAGAAGTTAGAAGGTGAGGAGATCTAGTCATTTGTAGAGAGAATTGGGGCCTTAGTCATACAGAGAGTTCTAGGTCTCTTGAATACCTAGAGAATTCAGTGTATTCATAGTGATTTCCATCAATAATATTCAGTTCTTATCATCATCTGGACCAGTTCTATTAACTGGTATCAGAGCACTAGATCCTAGGGTGCAATTTTCACGTTTCAGACGAGAATGGAGGAAAGACTAGATTCAATGGAGCACAGATTCAGGAGCATTTTTAAGAGGTTCAATTAAACCAAACACAATGTGCTGGGGAAATAGAATGGAGAAAGGTTAGGATGGGCAATAAAGTTGGGCCAACTTTCTAACTTTCCAAACCAGGCCCAAATAACCAATATTGAAGGGTACAATGCTGATGGTCCAGTGAAGGTAACAGTGGGAAACTGGAATTGTGCATGTGGTGTTTGACAAAAAGACTGAGAGGATTGACATAGCAGGGACAACAGAAATTTCAGGAGAGCACATGGGTGGGCTATATGGTTCTATTGCAATCACAATGGGAAGATTGGCCAATGTTGCTTTTATAAGAATGGCAACATGGGTGGGCTATATGTTTGGAACTAGAGCTTAAGCGGTTGGAGGAATTATAAAGATGCATAAGAGAGACAAAAATAGTGAAGGGATAACTTGCAAACTTGTTGCAGGAGAAGGGTTTCATTTCATTGGGACCATAGAAAATGCTTTGATTGCTAGTGTTTTGGGAGACATTGCAAAGGTTTCAGTTACTGTTGCAGATGCAAGTCTGTGATTCATCATGATTTTTGCCAACTAGTACATGGTGTTATAGTCCTTGGGAGTGTTCTGGTATTTAGCACAGTGGTGTGGGCATTGAAGAAGATCAAGGGACCCTGCTGGACACTATTATACATCATTCATAGCTGAGTCATTATTCTTCGAACAGTGGGGTGCAGGTTGAAATGGCTTTTGGAACCCATGTGCTGTCACCTCGAGGAGCCTTGAGGATTTATTTCTGCAGTTCTGGAGCATTTACCAATCCTTTCACCTTGAGGACAAGGTGAATGTTTCGGGGGAGTATTATTCAGTAACCCCTAGTCAATTAGTTAGAATGGTCTTAGGAATCTATTATTGAGTTAGTTAGAAATAAGGCAATGTTGCCTATAAATAAGAGAAGAGTTAGAAGATGAAGACATCTGGTCATTTGTAGAGAGAATTGGGGCCTTTGGCATAGGGAGAGTTCTAGGTCTCACGAATATCTAGAGAATTCAGCGTATTCATAGTGATTTCCATCAATAATATTCAGTCCTTATCCTAATATTGACCAGTTTCGATCATGTCTTTCTGATTAAGAAAAAAAGAAACAGTATGTCCAAAATATGTTTTTCACAGCTGAGTTCTTTAACCACAATTCTCCCACATAACCATGTAAGTGTCATTTTATAACAAATTTGGCCTGATGGAACTTTCAGTTGAGGTTACTGGTAATAACTAATAGTTATCTCTGACTGCTCTTTTTATACATTGCTTAATCCTTTTTTTACCACTTTGTGCTCCTTTTAAAACTGTGTAAACATTAGATTCTCCCATTTAGACTTCAAATTTTCCATGAAATCTGACATTCTATTGCTAGAAATAAGTTCAGAACAAAGAAGGGAGTACTAAAATACCACTTCTTCTGTCTAGACTCGTCCTTGAAATTTCAATATGTAATTGATTTTCTAAGGTGCTACATTTCTGAACTAATTGTAGTTACAAGTTTAGCATTCACTACTTTATAACCCTCCTCCAAATCCATTGCTTCACTACATTTCTCACTGTAATAAGCTACTGTTTAGCTGATACCCTGACTATTTTTTTTTACAATGTCTCGTGATTTTATTTTCCTCAGGGTCCAACTGTTGGTGATGTTGATGGGGATGGTCATACTGAGCTTGTTGTGCCAACACAATCTGGGAAGATTCATGTTCTTGATGGAAGGGATGGGTCATCTGTTGGGCGATATCCATTTCAAACTCATGGAAGAGTGATGAATAATGTTCTTCTACTTGATTTAAGTAAACATAAGGAGAAAAAGAAGGGTTTGACTATTGTTACATCATCATTCGACGGCTATTTGTACCTCATTGATGGACCTACAGGATGTACTGATGTTGTTGACATTGGTGAAACTTCGTAAGATATTTCTTTAACCTTTTTATTATGGGTTTGCGTTCTGTCATGTTTTCCGTAACTTTCATATATGGGTAACTTTTGTTGCAGATATAGCATGGTCTTGGCAGACAATGTAGATGGTGGGGATGATCTTGATCTAATTGTCACAACTATGAATGGCAATGTCTTTTGCTTCTCAACACCCTCTCCTCATCATCCTCTCAAGGCAAGATTTATTTGAAATTTGATCATTAAAACTGTTCTATTTTGACTTCTTAATCTAATCACTTTATACATTATTTCAGGCATGGAGATTGCCTGGCCAAGGAAGAAATAATGTTGCAAATCGGTACAATCGTGAAGGTATCTATGTTACACACCCTTCTAGGGCATTCCGTGATGAGGAAGGCAAGAGCTTCTGGGTGGAAATTGAGATTGTAGATAATTACAGATACCCATCTGGGCATCAAGGGCCATACAACGTCACCGTAAGTTCTCATCCATATCAAATTGAGTTCTTTTATAAAACTTTTCTCTGCCAAACACTCGCTTACCGTAATTTTCCTTTCATGTTGCGTAAATGAATCAGACATCCTTGCTAGTTCCCGGTAATTACCAAGGAGAGAGAACGATAAAGCAGAACCAGATCTATAATCAACCTGGTAAATATCGGATGAAACTGCCAACTGTAGGAGTAAGGACTACAGGAACGGTTTTGGTTGAGATGGTCGATAAGAATGGACTATATTTCTCTGATGATTTTTCCCTAACATTCCATATGCACTACTATAAACTGCTGAAGTGGCTTCTTGTCCTTCCAATGCTTGGAATGTTTGGGGTGCTTGTCATCCTTCGCCCACAAGGCTCAATGCCATTGCCATCATTTTCGAGGAACATTGATTAGTGATGATTACTTTGTTTCATGCTTAATGCATCAGTTAGTTCAGAAAATGCGAGCCATGCTTATGTCAAAATGAACTGAATTTTTATGCTTTCGTGGGTTTTGATCTCCTAGTTAAAGCATATCTTTCATTGGCTAAAGTGATTTGTTCAGCTAAATTAAGTTTAGGTTTGATTCAGTGATAGTTGAAGACTGCAACACAGTGAATGAGATGTGGATATAAGGATATTGGGATTTTTTGCCCTTGATCTTGTAGTTTAATCTTATACTGAAATGTTTCACTACACCTTTTTTTTGGTTTTCGGATTTGATATATAATTAACACATAAGCTTTTCCATGTCTTTTCTTGTCTTTTATGTGTGCGCTCATTTGTTTTAAGCAGAGTTGGGATAAAATCAGAAATAATATTTTATTACTGAGTTGTATTTTTAATATAATAATACTACATTTGATTTAATAATCGTCACCCAGTTATTTTATTATAGAATTTAGTGTTGGGTGTTTTTACACACATATATATATATATATATATATA
>NW_017719046.1:0-11120 GCF_001865875.1 Lupinus angustifolius
TATATATTATATTTAGTTCACCAAGTATGCAATTAATACGAGTTAAGTTCCAGCGAAGTTGAAAGTACATGATATTAACAAAGTGAATTTGTTTTCTTTTATTTAATTCCAACTTCTTAGTGGATTCACAATACAATTTCTAAGTATATTTTACATTTTCTTCTATATTTATAAATTGTATTAAACTTGTAATATTGTAATAGTATTTATATATGGAGTACTTGAGAGGATCTAGATAAATTGTTGATGTGGTTTATCCACTATTGCATCTGCATTGTATATAGCAACTCTAATTATTTGATGATCACGTTAGGGGAATTAGGAGGAATTAGGAGGAAAAAGGAAGGAGAAGAGGCAATAATGGAGGGAAGAGGAAAAGAAGACAATCTTTTTTACTGTTTGGGAGTGTGAAATTAGATGGAAAGAAGTATAATGCAAGAATATTTTTTATTTTTAAAAAATATAATTAACAATGAGAAATAGACAATAATGCAATTATATAATTTTACTAATTGCATTTAGGTATTTTACAATGTCACCAGAAAACCCCTAATTAGGGGACTATGAAAATAGGTACATAAATAAAAGGTTTTAGAATGTTCAGAAATCCTTCGAAATCTTTCTCTCTTTCACCCAACTCCTAAATAAGGAAGAGATTCCCAAAGTTATCCATTTCTTTCTCCTCCAAAACTAAACTCATAGACAAAGTATAAATTTCTATTTGTCCTATCTGCCAAAAAAACAATTGATGTGAATAGACAAAATGTCTTACACCTTTGTATTATGCAGAAATTCTATAACCTAAAATACATGGATATGTATCCTTTTATTAAAAGTGAACGTGATTAGGGGTGAGCATGAGTTGAGTTGGGTCGGGTAAGACTTGTCCCTCATCTGACCTTAAATACTGATTGAGTTATTTTTTTGAATCCAGATTCGACGCTAGACCCGAAGCTAACCTGACCCTAAATGTCTACCGAGTCAACCTTTGAACTAGAACCTTACTCTAAACCTGATTAAATATAATGTATATTTCTTTTAAATAAAGTCTTCTCAATATTATTTATTATTATGAATATGTAATTTGACATATAAAATAATATATATATTATTAATAATGCATATTGAAATGACAAATAGTCAAAGGATGTCATCATGGTTGACCTACTTAGTTTTGATGAAGGCAAAGAGTTAAATGGAAGCTTGAAGACTTGGACATCACAACAAACAACATACCGAAAACTCAAGGTCAACGTCGGAGAACTTAGGACTGCTTTTATATTCTAGAGTCCTAAGATGCTTGCCTAGTATTGAGTTTAGGTTAGGTAAACCCAAGATAGAAGTCTCACATAAAGTCTAAAATGAAAATCATATAGGTTGATGCATCTCATCTAAATATATATATATGATAAGTAAAACCCATGCATTTGCATTAGACATACATGGTTTTGTGCATAAAGGAATCAATCATTTCAAAAATCATGAGTTGCATGCTCTTTCATCATATAGAGAGTTTATCAGACATTTAGAAAAAACCATTTTCACACATATTAATTGATTAACTCAATTGATAATCGATTAAATCTTGTTGAAATCTGTTAATCAATTAAGGAAATGTGTAATCAATTAAAAGGAGTTACAGTAGCTGATCTCCCAGGATTTCTGACTTATTAATCGATTAATAAGGTTAATAGTCGACTAAGCTATAATTGAAAAACTATTTTCAAGAAACACATTAATCGATTAATATCAGTTAGAATTAGTTATGAACAAAAGCTGTTATTTTAATCAGAACAATCAGTTTTTAGAAAACAGACTTCAAATTTTCAATTCAGAGAGAGAGAGAAAAAAAAACTCAAGATTCTTAGAGCTTAATTTTCAAGGCTATATTGCTGATCTTTGAGAAGTTTTTCTTGCATTCTTTTACAATAGAGAAAAGAGAGAAAGTCTTTTCCAATGTGCTGAAAATTTTCATTCAATTGAAAAACCTTGCATAATCTTCACACTTATTGTTAGGGCTATTTGTGAGAGTTATGTCAAGGATTGTAGTGTCGAATTTAGAGTCTGTATCCGTACAATTTGGTGTGCAAATTAACTCGGCGAATTTTCTATTATTCAAGGATAATTCTTGTGGTGTGTTGATATCACCACAAGTAGAGAATTGAGTGTCTTCATAAGGCAGGAAGTCTTGAATCGAGCGATAGTTTCGTCTAGGGCCAGTTTTGCGAACAATGTGGTATCTTAGTAGGCGTATATAGTGGTCAAGCCGAGCGTGTAGGCTCAACGTATTCAAGAAGGAAGTTCTTGATAGGGTTATTGGAAGTGTGATTGCAACTGAACATACATTTCTGATAGTGAAGAAAAATCTCTCAGATCAACCGGGAGGCCTGAATGTAGTTTGTAAGTAGACCCGCAAACGAACTAGGATAAAAATCCTTGAACACCTTTCTCTTTTCCTATCTCTTTACGATTCTGTCTTTACTTGCTTTCTGTGTTTAATTCCATACTATGATTAGTGCTTACTACTGTTAATTTGTGAATAATCACGAATCAATTTAGGATAGTAAAGATCATAAACCATCACTAATTTCATCGCAAGAAAAGTCAGTTTTTCAAACAATCATCAATCAGTATAATCGTTTAACGAGCTAACTATAATCGATTAAATCAACTGTTATTAATCGATTAACCCTGTTGATATTCGATTAACTACAACAGCTTTGTATTCTGTGCATAAATCGGAAAAAAAAGATTAGTGATCCACTACACCTATTCACCTCCATCTAGGTGTATTTTTAGATAATCATAGATACTTTCGACCAAAGATATGTCATTACTCTATACATAATTAAATAAAAACACATACCAACATGAAGAGTATGTAATAATGGGACGAGTCCGGACTGGATCATGCTTGTCCTATACCCAACCTTAAATATTGTCCGGATCTAATTTTTAAATTCGAACACGACCCTATATGTGATGAGACCCGACTCTATTTGGACCCGATCACAATTCGGTCAAGCTAAATGAACGGGATAGGGTCAGTTCCTACTCACCCTAAAACATACATCCTTGTAATTTTTTGACATATTTTAATGCTGCGCATATTTTAAAATGGGCAAAAACATTAAATTACAAATTTTGAGATACACTATAATTTATTTGGATTTTGTTTTTTAAACATCAAGTCGAGAGGCGTCTGTATTTTCTAATAGGAATACTCTCATATAGTGGGTAAAAGTACCAAATAAATAGACTAAAACTATATGTCATGTCTATAAAAAAATACATGTGGATGGTCGGATAGACATTACTTGTTTTTCCATCAATAAATATGACATTAAGTTAGAAATAAGAAACAAAATTCAACGAAAACTATCACACTAAACTCTTCACATAATTAGTGGTCCATGTTTTCTTTCCTTTTAATTGGGCTAAAGGCTGTCACGGGCCTGGCTTGCCGCTTTGGAAGCTTGGATATTAATTTGTCTTTGTGGCCTTTGAGGATTGCTATATTTGTCTTTTTGGGTGTGACTTGGTTCATT
The DNA here is from genome assembly GCF_001865875.1 of Lupinus angustifolius. Lineage (NCBI taxonomy): Eukaryota > Viridiplantae > Streptophyta > Magnoliopsida > Fabales > Fabaceae > Lupinus > Lupinus angustifolius. The sequence continues at coordinate 3,549 of NW_017719046.1, forward strand.
AATTTGTCATGTCTTTATGGTTGTCTCCAATGTACCATTTCTTGCTAAGGCAAACCACACAGAAGGTCAATTCCTACCTTCATGTCCCTTACTTCAATCCATATTAGGCAAAACATATTTGACAATATATGCGGCACAGACCCATATATAAGTACAAATTGTGGCAATTTCTGAAATGCCGGTGATTTGAAACTCCTAAATTTACACTAAGATCCTGAGGTTTGAAACACCTAAATTTACACTAAGATCCTCAGGTTTGAAACATTACATTCAACTCCTAATTTAATTTGTGCAATTATACTCATCTTCTACGGGTGATCTATATATACATATGTATAGAAAATATGATTTATATTAATTTCAATAAGTGGAAAAAATGTAGAGAGTTTTATATGCTGAATAATATATTGACTGTGTATAAATCTTTACACAGTTAGTCCATAAATATTACAATCTTTCAATAAATCAGAATGGTATTAATATAATTTAGTATGTATAACTCTCAACTTAACATCTTTCCTTAAAATTTATTTAACTCATGTTTCTCTATAACAAAATGTGCCCAAAGCGATGAGAGTTAAAATCGCGCCCCCACTCGTAGGATCGCACAATTTTATGACCTTCAAAAACTAGCTTGTGCTTGATCTCAGCTCGTGCTCAACATTCATAGAATTTGGTGAAATTGTATTGTTGGAGCATAAAGCTTTCCTTTCTCTATCTTTTATGTTCTCTCTCTATCCCCACTTTGCATTTTGTTTTGTTGCATAATGAAGGAGACGAATCATATATGCTACTAGGGTTTGATCATATTGTGTTAAATTAATAGACCAGATCAAACTCATTTGTATCTGTTTGTTTAAGGAAACTTATTTTTAATTATATTTTTCCACTGGTAAATTATATTATGTCGTCTTCTCATTTTAATTAATGAATTGAATCAGTCACGTTTATATTTTGTTCTCATACATAAAAAATGTATCAAATGCATCTTATGTATCCTAATAAACCTAACTATGGAGACATGGTCTTTTTACCCCACTTTCAAGTTTCAAAGCTTAGATGGGTGACAAAACTACCTTACAATTTTAAGATTATAAAATCTAAAAATTATATACTCTTATATCAAACTATAAACTAGTCATTAACTGAAATGCTGATAGGAGAATAGTTTACATCAATAGCAACGTAAGTAATCAGATCATAACTGTAGATGCATAGTATAGATAAAAAAGATGCATCATATAAAAAAAATAAACATAAAAAGGAATTAATGAAGACATTCAATTTATGAGTTTATAATATAATTAATAGTCTCAGTCAGCCCATATAATTATATAGAAGAAAAATAATACTGAAACAAGTGAATTTTTTAAAATTTTCTATGTTGGATGCTATTTTTCTATTTAAAATATTTATTGTAAATTAGTAATATATATATATATATATTATATTATATATTAAAAAGTAGAATCTTCAAATTATGTTACGATTTTACATATATGATCTTTAACTTCCCTTCCAATCCTATAAATCTCTATTTTAACTGCGAGTAATTAAGAGAAATTAATCTTATCTAATATGAGTTATCTGATTGTTGAAGTGTACAAAAAATGGACTGTATATCAAACAGCTATTAAAGAATCTATATTAGATGTATGAGATTAATCTTTATTAAAGTCATGGAATGTATACCCAAGAACTATTAAAAAATCTATTAAATATTCGAACTAACATGAAGCTGTTAGTTTGCTTAAGTACTAAGTATACCGACTAGAAAAAACCACATTAAGGATTTTGTTGGTGTTTATATTTTGTCATTCAAATAAATATTTATGCATTGACATTGTAAAGATTTATATATAGTCAGTTCATCATTTACTTTTATTTGTATTACTTTTTATTTAAAAATCAATCATGATTTAAAATGAGTGATAGGTAATACAATGACAATAAAAAACTCTTACAATGTCAATGTATATATTTTTTTATAATGAACAATATATTCATTAATAATGAACTAATCTCTTTCAAATATTTTGATATGTGTGATTCCTTCCTATAACTATCACTTATATGAATCAAATCAACTTTTAGTATAGTATAATTTCCTAAGGATATAGTAGGCTTAAAATAAAATAAAAAGAGAAAAGACAGTTGAAAAACAAATGAAGGGAAAGGAAAGGAAGATAGCGAAATGTGAGAATTGAGAAAGGGAAGAAAGGGAACAAGGTATGAGAGAAGAAGGTCCTTTCTTTCTCTCTCTAGAAACCTCATTGAGATGGCGTGATTTACTTTAACTTTTCCCTCGACAGGAATCTTTGAAAATCCAAAGCATCCCCATCAAACCAGAACAACAGGGAACAAAATCAGATGAACAAAAAAAAGAGGAAAAAAATTGAACTTTAATAACTAGAGAGATATAGCTAGAAAGAAAGGCATGCGCAATCTGAGGGTACCTTTTGTTATTTACCTACTTAAATGCATTTTAATCATTTCCCTTATTTTATCAATTTTGTATTGTTAGGCCTTGCTTGTATCAATTTTCACTCACAATTTGCTTTTGTTGCTCAGGAGCTATCAACATTTTTACAATAGTTTATCAATATAATATCTATGCAAATGTAAATATTTATAAACAATATTAAAAGTCAAAAGTTTTAAATATAAATGGAACATGATATATTGACAAAATATAAAACTCTTAACATTGCGTTAATTTTTTTAATAAATCGCACTATCACAAAGCATAAATATCCAATAGTGCAATTAAACTTATGCTTTGTTAATGGCACACTAGGTAGTACCACTGGTACCAATACACACCATTTTGATGCTTATTCTTCATTGCCTCAAAGTTGGAGATATTATAATTTGAATATGATATACATATACACACGTGTGTAGATAAATATGATGTCAGATAGGGTTATGTATTAATGTAATTAATATAGAAAAAATAGCTAAATGTATATGATCGATACTCATTTATCAAAAGGATTAATTGATAAAATTAGAATATATGAGGTGTTAATAAAAAACATAGGCTAGAGATGAAGGATTACACGTTCCTTTAAAAAATTTCGTTTTTTGGTATATCGGAAATGAAAAAAACAAAACTAAGAAGAAAGATCAATTTCTATAATTGTTGTCGCGTCACCATGAGCAAATTCCCAATATTGTAGCCCTGAATCTGATTGTACACCAAACTTTGTCATAAAGTCAGCCAAAGAGTTGGTATCTCTTGGGCTGAAACTGATCTGGACCACCCAACTTTGAGCAAGCAACTCATAAATTCATTTCACCACATCATAAACCTTTAGAAATCTGATCACAAGACCTTCTGTAAGTATTTCTACAGCCTCCAAACTATCATACTCAAGTGGAATAGAAGATAAGCCTCTCCCCCAGGCCATAAGGAGACCATGCTCCATCACCATAAACTTTACTTCGAAAGCTGAACCAATCTCAAAACAAGAAGAGAATCTCACTTGCTAGAGCCCTTCATGATTGCGAATCACACCACCTCCACCCATAATATTAGAGAGAATGGAACAACTGCCATTAACATTTAGCATCACTTGCCCAACTGCTAGTAAAACCCAATGAAAAATAGAAATATTGTTGTCTGTCTTGTTCGAACATGCCATATTATATCAGTCTCTAAAATCATGGTGAACTTGAAGAACCGCATGATTAATATCCTAGTGCATAGTATCCAAAAGTGTTTTATTCCACCACCTAGCTCATCAAATGTTTCACAAGAAAAATCTTCCAATTAGGAGTTTAGAGTTATCCATCAATCGACTGATGAAATATTGAGAACTCCAAAATGTTGTATCAACTAAACCCAAATGTTGTCGCAAAAGTATTGAATTTGGGCAATGCTTAAGAGTATGAAGCATGTCCTCATAAAAAAATGTTACACCGATGGCAAAGTAGATTCGACGTCAACTTGTGTTTGAAGCGAAGCTCATTAGTAGGGAGGGAGTCATGAACAACAAGCCAACATATGAATCTTACTTTTTTAGGACATCTAAACCCCATACCAACCTCCATGCATAGAGTAAAGAATCCTCTTCACCACAAACTTTCATCCACCTATAGTCTAAACTTGCGGTATAACTTCTAGACGCGTTTTCATCCCAAACCCAACTATCCTCAGAAGAAGTAATGGTTGAGTTTTCCAAGGCAATGACTATATTTTTAATAACATGCAAAAGTGGAGTGTACAAAATATGGAAATTCCACATCTCTCGCGATACAAATCCCTTACACATATCATTGATTGGAGGTATAGACATAATCAACCATGTTGAAGAGTCTACCTAACCCTAACCAATTGTCATACCAAAATGACTTATTGCTAGTACCAATATTCAAAGTAAAATATTATTTAAGTACCAACACCTTCATCTAAATTTTCAAAGAAACATCATATTGTGTATATAATATTTTAAATCATTATCTACATCATACACGAATTGAGTTAAAAATATCACAAACTAGAAAGGACTTGTTTAGTATTAGTAATTTATATGACATGTACAACATATTAAAGAAAATAAATGTCTATAAAGCACGAGTCGTGCACATGTGAAGAAGTTTAAGTTATTTAATTTTTTTAATAGATTGGTATATGTAATGGCCCACCACAATTTTTAGCCTGCTTTGGGCGAGACTCAACTGCAATTTGAAAGGCGTAAAATTTATCCAAACTTTTAGCTCGACCCACTTTAGCCCAAACCAAACATGAACTATCTCGAACTCGTTCAAGTAACCTTTTTTGACAAGTATATTATTATCACTCATTCTCAATTTACCCTGACCTCACAGTAAACATCAACCTTCACCATCTCTGTTCCCTTGGCATCAGTCTCCATTTTCAGTCAATAACCACGACCACAATGACCATCAAGGGTCTATGACATCCTCATGGTGAATGCCATATTATCTTCACTGCCATTGTTGGGTTAGACATCGGGGCTCCATTGGATTTTTCTACTCGTGTTTGTTTGACAAACAGGAAGCTATTTCGCTCATCTTGCTACATTTTGTATCAAATTGTATAATAAAAGAGTCAAATGTAATTTCATAATAAAATTATTCTGAAATAAGCAAATTCATTTCATATATGTCATAATACAAAAACTATTGTCAAATATATAATAGTTATCATACAATGTTTGTAAAAACCAGCAGACAATAAGGAAAATTATTGTCTATGATATTATATGTTTATGACATTATATATAAATATTTGTTAATATTAAAAACCATTGTCTAAAGAAACTACAATTTTATAAGTGTTCTTTAAACTATCACATTGTACAGTTCTAGGTGTTGTCTATAATGGTTACAATAAAAAATTGTATCCTTTGCAAAGAAAATAAATCATTTCCTATATCAATAATAAATGCTACAGATTTTGTCCAATGGTGCTTTATGTCAAAAAACTTTTGCCTAAAAAAAAGATAATTTCTTAGGATACCACATTTAGAAAACCATTCTCTATGATAAAGACAAACTCTTTTCAAATTATACCACAACCAACAATTCTATTTTGACAATAAAGAGAAATGAAGTATACTTATAATAGAATTATCGACTATCATGTTTGTCGACAAGGAAAGACATATATATTTTTAGGATAAAAAATATATACTTGTCTACTCATGAAGAAATACATCTATATACTAGTGAACAAAAGAATTTGTTCACACTTCTCACTTGTCGGTTTTACAAACTATCACCAACAAATAAAACACAAATATAAATATAAACTCGCAAGAAAAGCCTATGAATGTTTATTCATTTGGTATACTATTTATAACAAATCATATAGGTTTTATGATCTAAACACGAAAATAATCATAGAGTATAATAATGTTGGCTTTTATCAAAATAAATTCCTTTTCAAATTGAGAAATAGGAGGTCTCCTTAAGGAGTCATATTCCCATGACCAGGAATAGTGATAACAATGAAAACATAGAAATAGAACCTAGAAGAAGTAAAGGAGCAAGAACTGCGAAAGAGTATGAACCTGATTATGTGACCTATATGTTAGAGGACAATCCAACAAGCCTCCAAGAAGCATTGGAATCGTTGGATGCTGAATTATGGCTAAAAGCTACAAATGAACATATGAATTCTCTAGAATCTAAAAATGCCTCACGTTTTGTATACTTGCCTCCTTGTTGCAAAGTATTGGTTGTAAGTCGATTTTGAAATATAAAATGAAAGCCAATTGAACAATTGATAAATACATGCTCACCTTGTAGGAAAATGTTTTATGCAAAAAGATAATGTAGATTTATTTACATTTTTTCACTAGTCACTAGAATAACATCCAGTAGGATATCAATTTCTCTTAATGCTTTACATGATTTAGTAATACACCAAATTGATATTAAAATCTCTTTTTCAATGGTGAATTGGAAGAAAAAATATACATGGAGCAACCTGAATGGTTTGTAGTTCGCGACAAGAAAATATGACAAGTAAGTTAGATAATATGGTCTTAAGCAAGCAGTTATTAGCATTGACATTAAATACTTGACAAGTTAATTGTCTGAGATGAGTTTAAGGTGACTAAAAGTGAAACATACATTTATTACAAGTCTAGAAATTACATTTGTCATCATTAAAAAGGGGAAGATTGAAGATGCAAGCGTGCATGAATGCGAGATTGAAGAGGCAAACATGCATGAGATAATGTTTTGATGAAGACAAAGGACATACAAAGGGTGATGAAGATAAAAGAGTGATAAAGTCAAATGATTGACAACATGCATAAATGTTGAAGGACAAGCTTGAGAGGATGAGAAAATCAACAAACAATAAGTATCAACGATAAAGTCAAGACTCAAGTACATACAAGGCAAAACATTCAAAAGAAGATCTAGGGGTTAAGTAGTTTTATATCTTTATTAGATCTTAAGATGTTTGCTTAGTAAGAGTCTAGGCTAGGATGAACCATAATGAAAGTCTCACAAGCTAAAATCAATCATAACTAAAANATACATGATTTACATGCACATGCATACATACATGATAATATGTTTTGAATGCATTTACAAAGAGTTTTAAATCATACATCATTCAAAGACATGCATCATGCTTTTACGAATCATGTAGGAGGTTCATTCATCATTAAAAAAATATTTTAGAAAACCATTTAATCGATTATGACTCATATTAATCGATAAGTTTTAAGTTTTGGAAACCTATTAATCAATTAAGTTAGGTGTTAATTGATTAAGTTGCTTTTGTTTTCTGTTATTTTGAAAAACTCGTTAATCAATTAAGGTTCAGTATAATCGATTATCTGTAGTTAAAAATAGAACAGTATATAAACCCAAGTTTTTCATATCGTTTCATAATCTTGAGAATCAAGAAAAGAGGGTTAGACCATATTTTCGAAAACAGAGAGTTTTACACTTTATTGAGAAGATCTAAAGCTCAAACTTTCATATCTTTAGGAAAGATTTTATAAGTGTTCTTTCGAGAAAAGAAAAGGGTGAATCTTTATAAGATACCCGTTGAGCTTTCATTGTCAAATCTGTGAAAAAGAA